>NC_053518.1:53490204-53790204 GCF_016920715.1 Anopheles arabiensis
TGTCAGCTTATGGTACTTAACGCCTGTGTTTTTGAGGTAAGACGTGAAATCGGCTGATGCAAATTGTGGACCGTTGTCGGAGACTACCGTTACTGGTGCTCCATAAGCTGCGAATAGTTCATCCAGTAAACTGATCGTTGCGTTTGTTGTAGTTGATGTGGTTACCTTTACCTCGAACCATTTGCTGTATGCATCCACAACTACTAATAGCATAGCGCCTGCCACGGGACCTGCATAGTCGATATGTATGCGTTCCCAAGGTGCGTTAGGGTATTCCCAATGGTGTTTGTTGAATTTTGGTGGACTTGTGGCTTGTCGTGCACATTCTGTGCAAGATTTAGCTGTTTGCTCGATTTCGGAATCAATTCCTAGGAAAAGAAATAGACATATGATCGTGCCAACCCTTTCATTTTGACGATTCCAATGTGAGCTGCATGTAAATCGTTCATTATGGCTTTGCGCAGGGAAGCCGGAATTACGACGCGATGCTCGAACATCAAGCAGTTCGCTGTTAGGGTATATTTTGCCTCGGGTGCTTTATAACCCATTCTCGCGAGGTCTCTACCGTGTTCAAGATCTTGGATTATTTTGCCTAGTTGGATGTCTTTTTTTTTTTTAGGAGACGGGTGCCAATTTCGCAAGAAGGGCGAGGGGCATAGCATCATCATCAAACAAAGCATCCGCCGCCGCAGCAGGTTTGTCATCGTCGTCGCGGCTCAAGCACGACAAAGGACGATAGTGGTGCGGAAAAAGGCGACGAAGACACACGCAGCATCACCACCGCTTCAAGCAATCTTCGCAGTAGTGGAACAAGCGCGAAAAGGGTGAGAGCGAAGCGGAAAAGGGTACCCGTGTGTATGGAAAGCGCTCGCGCCACAGCATCCCCAGTATTCAGCAGCAACGGCCGGAGGGTGTCACCACACCGGTATTCCCTCAGTGGAATATCCCGTGTCGGATCGACCCCTCCGGATAAGTAAAAGGGTAGATGTTGTGGGCAGCCGTGCATGCCGACCCCTGGACTTGCCGTGGCAGTTGCGCTGCCACCGGTCAACGTCCAGGGGGACGACAGTGTACACGCACACTGTCGCAAACACTAAGCGCGTAAGGCTTAGTGTGTGCCGAGCGCCGAGCAGAGTGTGCACGAAGGCCGATCGAGCAGGAGCTCTCGGCAGGGGCGCGCGGTGCGGCTGGCGCGCTACCTACGTTGTAAAGTGTCGTACGCTTTAACATATGTATATTTCGTGTGTATTTATTATAATGTAAAGTTTTAAGTGTTTAAATAAAGAGCATTATTAAGCAAACATAACATTTAGGAAGCGTAACGTCCTATCTTGGCAGTCCGAACGAATCTGGCTTGCCACGGTCGGAATTGGTTTTATTTATATTCAATAATTTTCTTACATTTGGTTTTAGAATACGTTTTTGTCGTAATTAAAGGTTATTGATATGAGGTACAATTTAAACATTGTGTTGGAATGTAAGGGTTATGAAACGGTCATTTTGAATTGTTTGCGGTTGTTTTGTCAGTTGGGAATTAAAAGTTAAATGTATTTTCTGGCAGCACTGCCGATCGACAATTTGTGATTAAGTATGTGTGCGAATAAAGCGGCACTAGCGCATGAAACTCGATACGAGCCGGACGTGTTCTTTACTTTGTCTCCTTTGGCGATCGAAGACGACACAACAAAACACAACGTAGGGCGTAGAGGCGTCAAGGGGGAAAGGAACCAACAAACCATGTTTTGCAAAGTGTCTTTTGTTGTACCCATAGCTGTCAACGCCTTTTTTACGGTTTGAACATACCGTTCTGCTTGGCCGTTTGTAGCCGGATGGTAGGGGGCTGTCAGCTTATGGTACTTAACGCCTGTGTTTTTGAGGTAAGACGTGAAATCGGCTGATGCAAATTGTGGACCGTTGTCGGAGACTACCGTTACTGGTGCTCCATAAGCTGCGAATAGTTCATCCAGTAAACTGATCGTTGCGTTTGTTGTAGTTGATGTGGTTACCTTTACCTCGAACCATTTGCTGTATGCATCCACAACTACTAATAGCATAGCGCCTGCCACGGGACCTGCATAGTCGATATGTATGCGTTCCCAAGGTGCGTTAGGGTATTCCCAATGGTGTTTGTTGAATTTTGGTGGACTTGTGGCTTGTCGTGCACATTCTGTGCAAGATTTAGCTGTTTGCTCGATTTCGGAATCAATTCCTAGGAAAAGAAATAGACATATGATCGTGCCAACCCTTTCATTTTGACGATTCCAATGTGAGCTGCATGTAAATCGTTCATTATGGCTTTGCGCAGGGAAGCCGGAATTACGACGCGATGCTCGAACATCAAGCAGTTCGCTGTTAGGGTATATTTTGCCTCGGGTGCTTTATAACCCATTCTCGCGAGGTCTCTACCGTGTTCAAGATCTTGGATTATTTTGCCTAGTTGGATGTCTTTGCGCGTTTCACGTGCAATGTGTTCTGCTCTAATTGGGAGTTGCTGAATCTGTTTGAGAATAAAATGATCGAATTCATCATCCATATTTCCTCCCTCGTGTGAAAATTGTCTATTGCTCTGATTTTCTGTTGGGGCATTTGGGATTCTGGAGCAGTAATCGGCGTTTGTATTCTGGTTTGTGGGCCTGTAGACAATATTGAAGTTGAAATGTGCCAGATAGTCGGCGTAGTTGGCCATTCGACTAATGCACAAAGTAGGCAAAGACTTTTCTGGGTGCAGTATTTGAGTAAGGGGCTTATGATCAGTGATTAGAGTGAATTTTCGCGCATAGAGGTAATGGAAAAACTTTTTCACTGCCCACACTATCGCAAGAGCCTCCTTATCAATCATAGGGTATCGTTGTTCAGTTTGCGACATTGTACAACTGGCATACGCGATCGGTCGTTCTGATCCATTGCTCAATCGATGTGAGAGAACAGCGCCGAGACCGGTTTTGCTAGCGTCTGTTGCGAGAATCAGTGGTAACGATGGATCGTACTGCATCAGCACTTGTGGTGAAATTAGCGCAAGTTTTATGTCTTGGTAGGCCTTCTCTGCTGCTTGTGTCCACTCAAAGGGATAAGCAGTACATCTCGAAGAGGACGTGCCCTACAAGAGAGATTGGGTATGAATGAGGAATAATAAGTTGCCTTACCAAGAAATAATTGTAGTTCCTCTGGTGTAGTTGGTGTTGGAGCGTCGCGTATGGCTTTTATGTGTTTGTCTGATTTGTGCAGGCCGTGACGATCGATGCGATGACCCAAGCATTCGAGGGATGATGTCGCAAAGATGCATTTGGAACGATTTAGTCGAAGACCGTTTCGTAGCATTTGCTCCAATGTCTCGTTCAGCGCTGCTAGCATCTCTTCGAAGTCTTTCGCAAATACAATGACGTCATCAAAAAAAAACTGACAACATTGGTCAAACCTTGAAGGATCGTCTCCATACGTCGCTGCCAAATAGCTGGTATGTTTGCAGCACCATACACCGCTCTCTTGGGACGGATCAGTCCATGTGTCGATGTGTTTAGCGTCAAAATATGCCGGAAGTCTTCGTCGATTGGAAGGTGCGTGTAAGCATCCGTTACGTCGAGGTGGCAAAACAGGGCAGCTCCTTTCATTTTGTTGAAGATGTCTTCGATTTTTGGTATTGGGTGTTCGTCGATAATCATTTTGGGATTTGCAGTCGGTTTGTAGTTCCCGGTTATCCGAATACCTCCGTTCTTTTTAATGACGATATGGGTCGGTGAATCCCATTCTGAAACTTCAACTTTTTCGTAGAATCCGGAAGCAAGTTTCTTGTCGATCTCTGATGCGTAGCGTTCTCGAAGAGCGAGTGGTACATTTCGTGCTCGAGCGAAAACCGGAGTGGTATCGGGTTTTAAGTGTACCTTCGCTGGTGGCCCTACAAGCATACCTGGAACGTCGCTAAAGATATTGTTAAAGTCTTCGAGCAGTTTCGACATTTGAGCTGCTTGTTCTCGAGTTGGTTCGATGCTTGAGAGTACGTTTACTGGTACAGTTGAAGTAAACAGTTCACGAAAATTGATCTCATTTGTGAACTGTGCTATCCAATCGCGTCCGAAAAGCGAGTCATACTTCCCCTCTACAACATATAAGAAAAGATTGTTAGATGTGGTTCCAAGTGAAACTTGGACGAACAGGCGACCAATGCAGTTGATACGATGTCCTGTGTAACTTAAAAATTGGCGGTCTGACGGTTGCAGCGAATATTTCGGCAGTATTTTACGTAATGTGGTTTCGCTGATTATGCCGCATGTTGCTCCGGTGTCCAATTCCATCGTCAGGGGAAAACCGTTGATCTTCACGTTAAGCATTTTCTTGTTTACGGACGGCATATTGTTGATACAATGTAGCGATTGTATCACGTCGATATCGGAGTTCTGCTGCGACTGAACCTGTGCAGTTGGTAAAAGTTTTCGTTCAGATCTACATACCTTTGCAATATGGCCCTTACGATTGCATTTGTTGCATTTAGCGGTGCGAAAACGGCATTGGCTTCGCAAGTGTTGTCCTCCACACCCATTACAGGAATTTTTACGTTGTGTGCCGCTCTCGTAGAATGTGTTCGGTGGTCGATCGGATGATTCACTGCTCGTCTGCCGGTTACGGTTAGCAGGTGCTATACGGCGTTGTTGTTGTTTGTGCGGCGTGTGCGCGGTTTTTCAAACCCAAGCCGGTGTGTTGTTTCTGATACGGGTGAAACAGTGCCTACTTGTCGAGCCGTGTTGTGTGTGGCTTCCATAGCGATGGCGATGTCGAAAGCTTCTTTGAAAGTCGTAGGGTTCTTTGCAACAATTGTATCACAAATTGCACGTTCATCGAAACCATAAAGCATTTGTTCGATTAACATTCGGTCAAGAAAAGTTCCATATTCGCAGGGCAATTGTCTCTCCTTTCTGTTGTCGAATGTTCCGGAACTTGATACTTTCCACGAACTTGTTTTTTGCTTGGTCGAAGTGCCGCTGTAGAATTTGGCGAGGTTCTTCGTATGGAATTTCTTCTGGATTCTTGGGCGTTATCAAAAA
Organism: Anopheles arabiensis; assembly: GCF_016920715.1. Lineage (NCBI taxonomy): Eukaryota > Metazoa > Arthropoda > Insecta > Diptera > Culicidae > Anopheles > Anopheles arabiensis. The sequence continues at coordinate 53,495,241 of NC_053518.1, forward strand.
CTTAAAGGCGTTGTTAAGCTCTGACCCCATGTGTACGCGTGCGTAGTCGGCGTATTTTTCCTTGGGAATGTTGTTGAGTTGGAGCGCCCATTCAAGCCGGTCGAAATAATCAGCGACAGACATCCCCTCAGTTCGTTGGTATGGCTCGTGAGAAAATGGCGGAAGTTTTTGCTGGGACGAAGCTGCGACGTCTTCTCTGGCCTGGCCAACAGCAGTGCCAATTGCGGATTGCAAGGCTCGCGCAATCATACTTGAAAGTGTTGCCATTGTTTCATTGTCGATGGGAGCCATTTTGTCTCTCTCATTCACGCAATACGCAGTTTTGCAATTCTGTGGATCAGATTCCTAATCGCTCTTTTACTGGATCGCCTTTTGTTAGGATCCCACTTCTGACACCAAAAATGTTGCGTATTGAATTCACTTTATTGAAAAAAGAATGTAATAATGAGGAGAATAAAAGAGTGGAAGTTCACGAGCCAACGATGCTGATTCATCTAGATCTCTTTTAGTTGATGCCAGGTCGGGGTGCATCCGGACGGCATCCAGGTTGTGTCACGTCAGGAGCGATGACAATCATCACCGCTCATACATAGGGTGTTCCATATACAACAAGTGGGTTAAAGCCGATTTGGTTATTCGGGTTAACAAAAGATTTGATAATTTGTTTATGCACGAAATTTAAAATCATGTGAGTAAGAGTTCTAACCTCGCGTAAATTGTCCATGCGGCTCGTAGATAATGAGGAATTAATGTGAAAATTGAAAAAATAATGCTTTTGTAAACATTGAACTTAGCTCGCTAGTTTATATAAACCTCGCTACACACGTCACACTTTAATAACCTTAGTTTGTGTGTCACTTTTGACACTGGTGAAAACGTCAGACGGGCAGATATACGATGTTTAGAAGTCGGCAAGATAAGACTTGTGCGGTATGCTGTAGCTTTGTGCAGAAAATAAAATATGTCTTACACTTTTTTAATTTTTATCATCAAAAATGTCGAAAACACAATGAGTTATAGAATAAATTCACGAAATAACACAAAATAACACACTTTAATCCATGTTATAATGTTAAATAAGAACTCGCGAATTCCAAAATATATTTTTAAAGAATGTTTAATCAAAAGAATGGGATAGATAAATTATATGAACAAATTTAATAAATGTAAACAGAGTTTGAATCCTGGGGACCTTACTGTAGGGATTATAAGGTATGGGAGGAAGAGAGTGAGAGAGAAAAAGAGACAAAAGAGATAAATGGATAGTTGTATCAACAGCGAGAGAAGGACAAGGAATATAATTGAAGAAAATAAATCGTCAGTTGAGTTAGAACTGTCAGCTGGAACACATATACTGTGAGTGCGTGGCGTATTAATGAGATCCGAAAAGCGTATTTCCTCCTCCGGTCACTACACTTACGTCAAGTGACGAATTGTCAAAATGCACTAGAGTCCACCACCTGATATTTTTAAATCCACCTTGATCCACACACTCGGTATACAATTTCTTAATTTGCATTATGGTTATTATGGTATGGGATCTATGCCGCCCTGGATGCAGTGTGGAAAAGGGACGAGGACCCATGCCGTCCCGGGTGCTGCCCTGTACTATTTATTTATTTATTTTATTTATTTAATCAAATTGTCCGCCAAAGGCTTAACAATATGTTGCTTAAAAACTAAGGAGAGGAAGAAATGTACGGGTTAACGAATTATGGAGTGGGAAGGGTGATAGTGTTGCGAAGGAGGGAGCGGAAACGGGAGGGTGGGATATGGTAGTCGAAGAGATCGGAGTGGTCATTGAAGGTGGCTAACGCTCGTAGGAGTGGGTCATTTTGGCCGTAACGCGACAGGAGAGATGGGGAATCGAGGTCAGAGGAGAGAAGATTGGCAACAAAAAGGGACTGGATGATAGAATATCTGGCTTGGATAGGTTCCAGACTAAGCAGGCGACAACGGACATGATATAGAGGAATAGAAGACTGATTAGGAAGGAAGCGACGAATGGCAATACGGGTAAATTTGCGTTGGACCTTCTCTAGCCTAGCCATGGCAGTGATACCGGGTGGAGACCAAACGACTGCAGCGTATTCAAGAGTGGGACGGACCCGACAGCAGTATAAGGACTTAAGGCACATTGGATCTCTTATCTCGCATGTTAAACGAAGGATTAATCCAAGAGCTTTGTTGGCTTTTTTTAGGACGAATTCGACATGTACATTAAACAGTAATTTTTCGTCTAACCTACACATAGCATACACCGAGATCTTTCAATGATGAGACGCGAACAAGTTGAGATCCCCAAATGTAGTAGTTCCAGAGAACTTTGTGGGATGAACGACCAAACGATATGACAGAGCATTTTTGAGGACATAAACGGAGACCATTGAGGCAACACCAATCAGAAAATTTGTCCAGCACATGCTGGAGGACATTACAGTCATGAGGTGAGGCAACAGGTAAAAAGATTTTTACATCATCGGCGTAGAGAACTATGGGGGCGAGGGTGTCATGCCGCCCCGGGGGCAGCCACAGTGTCCAAAGAGGGCGAAGGTGTCATGCCGCCCTGGACCCAGCACTACGAGCAACAGCAACGCGCACAGAAAGGGCGAAGGGTCATGCCGCCCTTGCTGCATTGTGACCAAGAGGGCAAGGGTGTCATACCGCCCTGGAGCAGCATCATCAGCATCAGCCCCAGCTTCAGCGGGCAGCAGGAACGTGTAAAGGAAGGGCGAGGGCCTATGCCGAATAGCATCAGCATCAGGAGCAGAGCGCAGCAGCAACAAGCAACAGTGTCACAGTGTCCAAGGAGGGCGAGGCCGCCCTGGGTGCAAGACTGTGAGTGGAAAGATGGACGAGACCATATGACGTCTCGGTGGCAGTCTTGTTCCATGGGGGTGAGGAAGGACATGCCGCCCCGGTTACAGCATTTTTTTTTAGGAGACGGGTGCCAATTTCGCAAGAAGGGCGAGGGGCATAGCATCATCATCAAACAAAGCATCCGCCGCCGCAGCAGGTTTGTCATCGTCGTCGCGGCTCAAGCACGACAAAGGACGATAGTGGTGCGGAAAAAGGCGACGAAGACACACGCAGCATCACCACCGCTTCAAGCAATCTTCGCAGTAGTGGAACAAGCGCGAAAAGGGTGAGAGCGAAGCGGAAAAGGGTACCCGTGTGTATGGAAAGCGCTCGCGCCACAGCATCCCCAGTATTCAGCAGCAACGGCCGGAGGGTGTCACCACACCGGTATTCCCTCAGTGGAATATCCCGTGTCGGATCGACCCCTCCGGATAAGTAAAAGGGGTAGATGTTGTGGGCAGCCGTGCATGCCGACCCCTGGACTTGCCGTGGCAGTTGCGCTGCCACCGGTCAACGTCCAGGGGGACGACAGTGTGTACACGCACACTGTCGCAAACACTAAGCGCGTAAGGCTTAGTGTGTGCCGAGCGCCGAGCAGAGTGTGCACGAAGGCCGATCGAGCAGGAGCTCTCGGCAGGGGCGCGCGGTGCGGCTGGCGCGCTACCTACGTTGTAAAGTGTCGTACGCTTTAACATATGTATATTTCGTGTGTATTTATTATAATGTAAAGTTTTAAGTGTTTAAATAAAGAGCATTATTAAGCAAACATAACATTTAGGAAGCGTAACGTCCTATCTTGGCAGTCCGAACGAATCTGGCTTGCCACGGTCGGAATTGGTTTTATTTATATTCAATAATTTTCTTACATTTGGTTTTAGAATACGTTTTTGTCGTAATTAAAGGTTATTGATATGAGGTACAATTTAAACATTGTGTTGGAATGTAAGGGTTATGAAACGGTCATTTTGAATTGTTTGCGGTTGTTTTGTCAGTTGGGAATTAAAAGTTAAATGTATTTTCTGGCAGCACTGCCGATCGACAATTTGTGATTAAGTATGTGTGCGAATAAAGCGGCACTAGCGCATGAAACTCGATACGAGCCGGACGTGTTCTTTACTTTGTCTCCTTTGGCGATCGAAGACGACACAACAAAACACAACGTAGGGTGTAGAGGCGTCAAGGGGGAAAGGAACCAACAAACCATGTTTTGCAAAGTGTCTTTTGTTGTACCCATAGCTGTCAACGCCTTTTTTACGGTTTGAACATACCGTTCTGCTTGGCCGTTTGTAGCCGGATGGTAGGGGGCTGTCAGCTTATGGTACTTAACGCCTGTGTTTTTGAAGTAAGACGTGAAATCGGCTGATGCAAATTGTGGACCGTTGTCGGAGACTACCGTTACTGGTGCTCCATAAGCTGCGAATAGTTCATCCAGTAAACTGATCGTTGCGTTTGTTGTAGTTGATGTGGTTACCTTTACCTCGAACCATTTGCTGTATGCATCCACAACTACTAATAGCATAGCGCCTGCCACGGGACCTGCATAGTCGATATGTATGCGTTCCCAAGGTGCGTTAGGGTATTCCCAATGGTGTTTGTTGAATTTTGGTGGACTTGTGGCTTGTCGTGCACATTCTGTGCAAGATTTAGCTGTTTGCTCGATTTCGGAATCAATTCCTAGGAAAAGAAATAGACATATGATCGTGCCAACCCTTTCATTTTGACGATTCCAATGTGAGCTGCATGTAAATCGTTCATTATGGCTTTGCGCAGGGAAGCCGGAATTACGACGCGATGCTCGAACATCAAGCAGTTCGCTGTTAGGGTATATTTTGCCTCGGGTGCTTTATAACCCATTCTCGCGAGGTCTCTACCGTGTTCAAGATCTTGGATTATTTTGCCTAGTTGGATGTCTTTGCGCGTTTCACGTGCAATGTGTTCTGCTCTAATTGGGAGTTGCTGAATCTGTTTGAGAATAAAATGATCGAATTCATCATCCATATTTCCTCCCTCGTGTGAAAATTGTCTATTGCTCTGATTTTCTGTTGGGGCATTTGGGATTCTGGAGCAGTAATCGGCGTTTGTATTCTGGTTTGTGGGCCTGTAGACAATATTGAAGTTGAAATGTGCCAGATAGTCGGCGTAGTTGGCCATTCGACTAATGCACAAAGTAGGCAAAGACTTTTCTGGGTGCAGTATTTGAGTAAGGGGCTTATGATCAGTGATTAGAGTGAATTTTCGCGCATAGAGGTAATGGAAAAACTTTTTCACTGCCCACACTATCGCAAGAGCCTCCTTATCAATCATAGGGTATCGTTGTTCAGTTTGCGACATTGTACAACTGGCATACGCGATCGGTCGTTCTGATCCATTGCTCAATCGATGTGAGAGAACAGCGCCGAGACCGGTTTTGCTAGCGTCTGTTGCGAGAATCAGTGGTAACGATGGATCGTACTGCATCAGCACTTGTGGTGAAATTAGCGCAAGTTTTATGTCTTGGTAGGCCTTCTCTGCTGCTTGTGTCCACTCAAAGGGATAAGCAGTACATCTCGAAGAGGACGTGCCCTACAAGAGAGATTGGGTATGAATGAGGAATAATAAGTTGCCTTACCAAGAAATAATTGTAGTTCCTCTGGTGTAGTTGGTGTTGGAGCGTCGCGTATGGCTTTTATGTGTTTGTCTGATTTGTGCAGGCCGTGACGATCGATGCGATGACCCAAGCATTCGAGGGATGATGTCGCAAAGATGCATTTGGAACGATTTAGTCGAAGACCGTTTCGTAGCATTTGCTCCAATGTCTCGTTCAGCGCTGCTAGCATCTCTTCGAAGTCTTTCGCAAATACAATGACGTCATCAAAAAAACTGACAACATTGGTCAAACCTTGAAGGATCGTCTCCATACGTCGCTGCCAAATAGCTGGTATGTTTGCAGCACCATACACCGCTCTCTTGGGACGGATCAGTCCATGTGTCGATGTGTTTAGCGTCAAAATATGCCGGAAGTCTTCGTCGATTGGAAGGTGCGTGTAAGCATCCGTTACGTCGAGGTGGCAAAACAGGGCAGCTCCTTTCATTTTGTTGAAGATGTCTTCGATTTTTGGTATTGGGTGTTCGTCGATAATCATTTTGGGATTTGCAGTCGGTTTGTAGTTCCCGGTTATCCGAATACCTCCGTTCTTTTTAATGACGATATGGGTCGGTGAATCCCATTCTGAAACTTCAACTTTTTCGTAGAATCCGGAAGCAAGTTTCTTGTCGATCTCTGATGCGTAGCGTTCTCGAAGAGCGAGTGGTACATTTCGTGCTCGAGCGAAAACCGGAGTGGTATCGGGTTTTAAGTGTACCTTCGCTGGTGGCCCTACAAGCATACCTGGAACGTCGCTAAAGATATTGTTAAAGTCTTCGAGCAGTTTCGACATTTGAGCTGCTTGTTCTCGAGTTGGTTCGATGCTTGAGAGTACGTTTACTGGTACAGTTGAAGTAAACAGTTCACGAAAATTGATCTCATTTGTGAACTGTGCTATCCAATCGCGTCCGAAAAGCGAGTCATACTTCCCCCTCTACAACATATAAGAAAAGATTGTTAGATGTGGTTCCAAGTGAAACTTGGACGAACAGGCGACCAATGCAGTTGATACGATGTCCTGTGTAACTTAAAAATTGGCGGTCTGACGGTTGCAGCGAATATTTCGGCAGTATTTTACGTAATGTGGTTTCGCTGATTATGCCGCATGTTGCTCCGGTGTCCAATTCCATCGTCAGGGGAAAACCGTTGATCTTCACGTTAAGCATTTTCTTGTTTACGGACGGCATATTGTTGATACAATGTAGCGATTGTATCACGTCGATATCGGAGTTCTGCTGCGACTGAACCTGTGCAGTTGGTAAAAGTTTTCGTTCAGATCTACATACCTTTGCAATATGGCCCTTACGATTGCATTTGTTGCATTTAGCGGTGCGAAAACGGCATTGGCTTCGCAAGTGTTGTCCTCCACACCCATTACAGGAATTTTTACGTTGTGTGCCGCTCTCGTAGAATGTGTTCGGTGGTCGATCGGATGATTCACTGCTCGTCTGCCGGTTACGGTTAGCAGGTGCTATACGGCGTTGTTGTTGTTTGTGCGGCGTGTGCGCGGTTTTTCAAACCCAAGCCGGTGTGTTGTTTCTGATACGGGTGAAACAGTGCCTACTTGTCGAGCCGTGTTGTGTGTGGCTTCCATAGCGATGGCGATGTCGAAAGCTTCTTTGAAAGTCGTAGGGTTCTTTGCAACAATTGTATCACAAATTGCGCGTTCATCGAAACCATGAAGCATTTGTTCGATTAACATTCGGTCAAGAAAAGTTCCATATTCGCAGGGCAATTGTCTCTCCTTTCTGTTGTCGAATGTTCCGGAACTTGATACTTTCCACGAACTTGTTTTTTGCTTGGTCGAAGTGCCGCTGTAGAATTTGGCGAGGTTCTTCGTATGGAATTTCTTCTGGATTCTTGGGCGTTATCAAAAACTTAAAGGCGTTGTTAAGCTCTGACCCCATGTGTACGCGTGCGTAGTCGGCGTATTTTTCCTTGGGAATGTTGTTGAGTTGGAGCGCCCATTCAAGCCGGTCGAAATAATCAGCGACAGACATCCCCTCAGTTCGTTGGTATGGCTCGTGAGAAAATGGCGGAAGTTTTTGCTGGGACGAAGCTGCGACGTCTTCTCTGGCCTGGCCAACAGCAGTGCCAATTGCGGATTGCAAGGCTCGCGCAATCATACTTGAAAGTGTTGCTATTGTTTCATTGTCGATGGGAGCCATTTTGTCTCTCTCATTCACGCAATACGCAGTTTTGCAATTCTGTGGATCAGATTCCTAATCGCTCTTTTACTGGATCGCCTTTTGTTAGGATCCCACTTCTGACACCAAAAATGTTGCGTATTGAATTCACTTTATTGAAAAAAGAATGTAATAATGAGGAGAATAAAAGAGTGGAAGTTCACGAGCCAACGATGCTGATTCATCTAGATCTCTTTTAGTTGATGCCAGGTCGGGGTGCATCCGGACGGCATCCAGGTTGTGTCACGTCAGGAGCGATGACAATCATCACCGCTCATACATAGGGTGTTCCATATACAACAAGTGGGTTAAAGCCGATTTGGTTATTCGGGTTAACAAAAGATTTGATAATTTGTTTATGCACGAAATTTAAAATCATGTGAGTAAGAGTTCTAACCTCGCGTAAATTGTCCATGCGGCTCGTAGATAATGAGGAATTAATGTGAAAATTGAAAAAATAATGCTTTTGTAAACATTGAACTTAGCTCGCTAGTTTATATAAACCTCGCTACACACGTCACACTTTAATAACCTTAGTTTGTGTGTCACTTTTGACACTGGTGAAAACGTCAGACGGGCAGATATACGATGTTTAGAAGTCGGCAAGATAAGACTTGTGCGGTATGCTGTAGCTTTGTGCAGAAAATAAAATATGTCTTACACTTTTTTAATTTTTATCATCAAAAATGTCGAAAACACAATGAGTTATAGAATAAATTCACGAAATAACACAAAATAACACACTTTAATCCATGTTATAATGTTAAATAAGAACTCGCGAATTCCAAAATATATTTTTAAAGAATGTTTAATCAAAAGAATGGGATAGATAAATTATATGAACAAATTTAATAAATGTAAACAGAGTTTGAATCCTGGGGACCTTACTGTAGGGATTATAAGGTATGGGAGGAAGAGAGTGAGAGAGAAAAAGAGACAAGAGATAAATGGATAGTTGTATCAACAGCGAGAGAAGGACAAGGAATATAATTGAAGAAAATAAATCGTCAGTTGAGTTAGAACTGTCAGCTGGAACACATATACTGTGAGTGCGTGGCGTATTAATGAGATCCGAAAAGCGTATTTCCTCCTCCGGTCACTACACTTACGTCAAGTGACGAATTGTCAAAATGCACTAGAGTCCACCACCTGATATTTTTAAATCCACCTTGATCCACACACTCGGTATACAATTTCTTAATTTGCATTATGGTTATTATGGTATGGGATCTATGCCGCCCTGGATGCAGTGTGGAAAAGGGACGAGGACCCATGCCGTCCCGGGTGCTGCCCTGTACTATTTATTTATTTATTTTATTTATTTAATCAAATTGTCCGCCAAAGGCTTAACAATATGTTGCTTAAAAACTAAGGAGAGGAAGAAATGTACGGGTTAACGAATTATGGAGTGGGAAGGGTGATAGTGTTGCGAAGGAGGGAGCGGAAACGGGAGGGTGGGATATGGTAGTCGAAGAGATCGGAGTGGTCATTGAAGGTGGCTAACGCTCGTAGGAGTGGGTCATTTTGGCCGTAACGCGACAGGAGAGATGGGGAATCGAGGTCAGAGGAGAGAAGATTGGCAACAAAAAGGGACTGGATGATAGAATATCTGGCTTGGATAGGTTCCAGACTAAGCAGGCGACAACGGACATGATATAGAGGAATAGAAGACTGATTAGGAAGGAAGCGACGAATGGCAATACGGGTAAATTTGCGTTGGACCTTCTCTAGCCTAGCCATGGCAGTGATACCGGGTGGAGACCAAACGACTGCAGCGTATTCAAGAGTGGGACGGACCCGACAGCAGTATAAGGACTTAAGGCACATTGGATCTCTTATCTCGCATGTTAAACGAAGGATTAATCCAAGAGCTTTGTTGGCTTTTTTAGGACGAATTCGACATGTACATTAAACAGTAATTTTTCGTCTAACCATACACCGAGATCTTTCAATGATGAGACGCGAACAAGTTGAGATCCCCAAATGTAGTAGTTCCAGAGAACTTTGTGGGATGAACGACCAAACGATATGACAGAGCATTTTTGAGGACATAAACGGAGACCATTGAGGCAACACCAATCAGAAAATTTGTCCAGCACATGCTGGAGGACATTACAGTCATGAGGTGAGGCAACAGGTAAAAAGATTTTTACATCATCGGCGTAGAGAACTATGGGGGCGAGGGTGTCATGCCGCCCCGGGGGCAGCCACAGTGTCCAAAGAGGGCGAAGGTGTCATGCCGCCCTGGACCCAGCACTACGAGCAACAGCAACGCGCACAGAAAGGGCGAAGGGTCATGCCGCCCTTGCTGCATTGTGACCAAGAGGGCAAGGGTGTCATACCGCCCTGGAGCAGCATCATCAGCATCAGCCCCAGCTTCAGCGGGCAGCAGGAACGTGTAAAGGAAGGGCGAGGGCCTATGCCGAATAGCATCAGCATCAGGAGCAGAGCGCAGCAGCAACAAGCAACAGTGTCACAGTGTCCAAGGAGGGCGAGGCCGCCCTGGGTGCAAGACTGTGAGTGGAAAGATGGACGAGACCATATGACGTCTCGGTGGCAGTCTTGTTCCATGGGGGTGAGGAAGGACATGCCGCCCCGGTTACAGCATTTTTTTTTAGGAGACGGGTGCCAATTTCGCAAGAAGGGCGAGGGGCATAGCATCATCATCAAACAAAGCATCCGCCGCCGCAGCAGGTTTGTCATCGTCGTCGCGGCTCAAGCACGACAAAGGACGATAGTGGTGCGGAAAAAGGCGACGAAGACACACGCAGCATCACCACCGCTTCAAGCAATCTTCGCAGTAGTGGAACAAGCGCGAAAAGGGTGAGAGCGAAGCGGAAAAAGGGTATCCGTGGTGTATGGAAAGCGCTCGCGCCACAGCATCCCCAGTATTCAGCAGCAACGGCCGGAGGGTGTCACCACACCGGTATTCCCTCAGTGGAATATCCCGTGTCGGATCGACCCCTCCGGATAAGTAAAAGGGGTAGATGTTGTGGGCAGCCGTGCATGCCGACCCCTGGACTTGCCGTGGCAGTTGCGCTGCCACCGGTCAACGTCCAGGGGGACGACAGTGTGTACACGCACACTGTCGCAAACACTAAGCGCGTAAGGCTTAGTGTGTGCCGAGCGCCGAGCAGAGTGTGCACGAAGGCCGATCGAGCAGGAGCTCTCGGCAGGGGCGCGCGGTGCGGCTGGCGCGCTACCTACGTTGTAAAGTGTCGTACGCTTTAACATATGTATATTTCGTGTGTATTTATTATAATGTAAAGTTTTAAGTGTTTAAATAAAGAGCATTATTAAGCAAACATAACATTTAGGAAGCGTAACGTCCTATCTTGGCAGTCCGAACGAATCTGGCTTGCCACGGTCGGAATTGGTTTTATTTATATTCAATAATTTTCTTACATTTGGTTTTAGAATACGTTTTTGTCGTAATTAAAGGTTATTGATATGAGGTACAATTTAAACATTGTGTTGGAATGTAAGGGTTATGAAACGGTCATTTTGAATTGTTTGCGGTTGTTTTGTCAGTTGGGAATTAAAAGTTAAATGTATTTTCTGGCAGCACTGCCGATCGACAATTTGTGATTAAGTATGTGTGCGAATAAAGCGGCACTAGCGCATGAAACTCGATACGAGCCGGACGTGTTCTTTACTTTGTCTCCTTTGGCGATCGAAGACGACACAACAAAACACAACGTAGGGCGTAGAGGCGTCAAGGGGGAAAGGAACCAACAAACCATGTTCCAGAACGCAACACATTGTATCTGAGTGAGGTGTCTGTCATTATGTGCCTATGCCGCTGTTAGAAAACGAAGCGGAAAAATAATTTAATGTCGAACACTTCGATAGTTTTAGTTTTACTCGTAAGATGTTGCCAAAAAATTGGTCTCTTTATTCCGGTGGTTATTTGGTAATAATCTCGCGGTATGTCTTTCGAGCCCTTTTTATGTTATTTTGTCGCATATTCGCTCTCTTTTTCTCCTCTATTTTCCTCTTTTCTCTCTTCCTAACGATAATATTGACAGGTCGTTGGAACCATCCTAAACTGCTGTTATAAGGTTTCAACAGCCGTGCTTTTAGTGTTTTTAAGAAGGTTCTGGAAAGTATAAACTGCTCTAGGTAAAGAACGGGTGCGTTCGTCGATCTTTGCCTACACTGCGCTTTAAGCAATAACCCACGTGCCACAAATCCACTAAACGACCACTAAACGGCTTCTAAACGACTCAAGTTCTCTTTCCCTAAACGGAATATAGAAAGACTTCGTTTAGCAGACAGCAAACGACTCATTCATTCTAACAATAGCAAAAAGCTGGTGGCGCTATCTGTTGGTGGGATACCCCAACCAGCTGAGCTTCATCGCTTGGAGGAGAGCTTTCTCATTTCCTCTGTACTGTTGTATGGTTTCGCATTGAAGTTATGCATCGCTAGAACTAGAACGGCGATACGATTGTTTAAATACTAAACTCCAACGGAAACCACCAGCACTGTAGCAAGTGAGATTTGAGTAATGGTCGTTGGTGTTGATACCCACGTATCTGACCACACGACCATTCATATAGATTTTTGATCAGAAAGTTAGAAGGTTATATAGGTCATGATAAGATGAAACTTGTCGAAACACATTGCAAGAAAAGGATAGCAATATAATGATGAGTTATAATACGCCATCTGTTGATCAAACCAATGAAGCTGTGGAGCTTTCATTTTTTTCTATGGATGTTCAATTTTCCAGTCGTTTAAGCTTAATCTGTGGCGCTTGGGAAGTTGCTATGCGTTCTCTGTTTGTCCACTTTGCTGGAGTAACGCTTGAATTGCGCGTTGCGGTTGTTTTCGATGAATTTATTTATTTATTTATTTTGTAAACCTTGCAAATGAGAAAATGTAAATCATGAGCGTGATACGTGTAAATGCTATCTAACCACACCTCATGTCGCGTGTATATAGACCTCGTCGATGACAGCTGTCACCGGCAGATGAGACGAAATAAAGAAGAGCAACTCGAAGGAAGCAAAAAATCCAAGTCCCGCTGCGCAAATTCGAGCAGTTTTCTGCGTAGTTTTTTGCGTCGTTTTGTGTCAAAAAATACGCAAAAAAATACGCTAGACTTCAGCCAAAACTACGATAGCCAGCGTATTTATTGCAGTTTTTAGGTGCGGAACGAGCGTCATCTGTTGAAGGAATGGATGAACTATTTAAGACGGTGGAGCAAAAAAAAAACGGCCGAAAAATTCAAAAATATTGGCGCCCATTCCTTCCTCCTCCTCTTCCTCTAACTCCCTTCCCCTCCCTGCCTTGCCTTATACTTGCGCTTCAGCCCGTGCCTTTCGCCGTCAGCTGATTGTGTGTATGCGTTGGTGTATATGTACATTGCGGTTGTGTATTGTAATTGGTGGGTGTTAGCATTTATTTATTCGTGCGTGACCTTGACGATGCGGGAGAAGCTGATTCATTTTGGGATTTAAAGTGTTATCGGTGTATTGACGGACCCAACAGCGGTATAAGGACTTAAGGCACATTGGATCTCTTATCTCGCATGCTAAACGAAGGATTAATCCAAGAGCTTTGTTGGCTTTTTTTAGGACGAATTCGACATGTACATTAAACAGTAATTTTTCGTCTAACCATACACCGAGATCTTTCAATGATGAGACGCGAACAAGTTGAGAGCCACAAATGTAGTAGTTCCAAAGAACTTTGTGGGATGAACGACCAAACGATATGACAGAGCATTTTTGAGGACATAAACGGAGACCATTGAGGCAACACCAATCAGAAAATTTGTCCAGCACATGCTGGAGGACATTACAGTCATGAGGTGAGGCAACAGGTAAAAAGATTTTTACATCATCGGCGTAGAGAACTATGGGGGCGAGGGTGTCATGCCGCTCCGGGGGCAGCCACAGTGTCCAAAGAGGGCGAAGGTGTCATGCCGCCCTGGACCCAGCACTACGAGCAACAGCAACGCGCACAGAAAGGGCGAAGGGTCATGCCGCCCTTGCTGCATTGTGACCAAGAGGGCAAGGGTGTCATACCGCCCTGGAGCAGCATCATCAGCATCAGCCCCAGCTTCAGCGGGCAGCAGGAACGTGTAAAGGAAGGGCGAGGGCCTATGCCGAATAGCATCAGCATCAGGAGCAGAGCGCAGCAGCAACAAGCAACAGTGTCACAGTGTCCAAGGAGGGCGAGGCCGCCCTGGGTGCAAGACTGTGAGTGGAAAGATGGACGAGACCATATGACGTCTCGGTGGCAGTCTTGTTCCATGGGGGTGAGGAAGGACATGCCGCCCCGGTTACAGCATTTTTTTTTAGGAGACGGGTGCCAATTTCGCAAGAAGGGCGAGGGGCATAGCATCATCATCAAACAAAGCATCCGCCGCCGCAGCAGGTTTGTCATCGTCGTCGCGGCTCAAGCACGACAAAGGACGATAGTGGTGCGGAAAAAGGCGACGAAGACACACGCAGCATCACCACCGCTTCAAGCAATCTTCGCAGTAGTGGAACAAGCGCGAAAAGGGTGAGAGCGAAGCGGAAAAAGGGTATCCGTGGTGTATGGAAAGCGCTCGCGCCACAGCATCCCCAGTATTCAGCAGCAACGGCCGGAGGGTGTCACCACACCGGTATTCCCTCAGTGGAATATCCCGTGTCGGATCGACCCCTCCGGATAAGTAAAGGGTAGATGTTGTGGGCAGCCGTGCATGCCGACCCCTGGACTTGCCGTGGCAGTTGCGCTGCCACCGGTCAACGTTCAGGGGGACGACAGTGTGTACACGCACACTGTCGCAAACACTAAGCGCGTAAGGCTTAGTGTGTGCCGAGCGCCGAGCAGAGTGTGCACGAAGGCCGATCGAGCAGGAGCTCTCGGCAGGGGCGCGCGGTGCGGCTGGCGCGCTACCTACGTTGTAAAGTGTCGTACGCTTTAACATATGTATATTTCGTGTGTATTTAATATAATGTAAAGTTTTAAGTGTTTAAATAAAGAGCATTATTAAGCAAACATAACATTTAGGAAGCGTAACGTCCTATCTTGGCAGTCCGAACGAATCTGGCTTGCCACGGTCGGAATTGGTTTTATTTATATTCAATAATTTTCTTACATTTGGTTTTAGAATACGTTTTTGTCGTAATTATTATTATTATTTATTAATCTTCAACGGGCCGTATGGCCTAATTAAGATGTAACAGTTCAATAAAAAAAAATACATAGCAAAAACAAGATTTGCATCGCAATTCACTGCGGCCACGGCAAAAGCCGGAGACGTTCCTTGAAGCACTGAGTTGAGATGTCGAAGTCGAAGCAATCCGAGACAGTGTTGAAGACAGCCGACATGCGGAACATAGGGTCTGACCGACCAGCACTGGAACGGGGTTGAGCGAGCCGTAGAGTTTCTCTAGACCTAAGTGTTCGGGATGGTGCATAGATATCGACTCGATGCAACAATGGCGATGAGTCGATAGAGCCATTTAGCAATCCAGCGATGAAAGAACACTGTGCATTGCGTCTTCTAACCGAAAGAGGTTCAAGGCCTAGAAGACGGCACCGCGCAGCATACGGAGGAAGATTATTGCGATCCTGCCAGGGAAGTAGGCGTAGGGCATATCTCGTGAGCTTACGTTGAATCGCCTCAATTCGAGCAATTGAAGAAGCGGTAGTTGGGCTCCAGACTACGCACGAATATTCCAGAACCGAACGAACGATACAGTTGTACACAGCTTTGATGCACATGGGGTTGCGGAATTCATTAGTTGTCCGGATAACCACGCCAAGTAATTGATTTCCTCTGGCTACAACGTCATCGATATGCTGTTTAAAGTTCAAACTAGAGTCAAGCAGAACGCCCAGGTCTTTGGCATGATTCTGTCGATTAACTGCAGTGCCGTCCATGAAGTAGGTCCCAG
Organism: Anopheles arabiensis; assembly: GCF_016920715.1. Lineage (NCBI taxonomy): Eukaryota > Metazoa > Arthropoda > Insecta > Diptera > Culicidae > Anopheles > Anopheles arabiensis. Next base: position 53,510,807 of record NC_053518.1, read on the forward strand.
TCACTGGGCTCCTGCATCGACTAAAAGACACACAGTAGCATTTCTCGATGCAGATAGTCAGTCCATTACGCTTGCACCACGAACAGAAAATTTCGATGCAGTCTTGCAGGAATGTACAATCACCTGTGTTGTTAATAGGCGCAAAAATTTTTGCGTCGTCGGCAAACAGACTGATACTGTCGGGAGGTAAAGCGAGGGTAACATCGTTGATAAACAATATGAAGAGAAGCGGGCCAATGTTGCTTCCTTGTGGCACACCCGAGCTGCTGACTATTTCTTTGGACATGTGCTTATCAATTTTCACGATGTATGTGCGATTAATTAGGTACGACTTAAGCCACTGTACGAGCGGGCTGGGAACTCCTAGCTTATCGAGTTTAGCGAGAAGAATTGCGTGCGGAAGAGAGTCGAATGCTGCTTTTAGATCTGTATAAATTGCATCGACTTGAGCTCCGGCATCAATTTGACTAGTGCAATGGGTTACAAATTCAACCAGGTTCGTGGTAGTCGACTTTTTGGCACGAATCCATGTTGATACGGACTTAGGTAACTGCGGCATGCATGTAGCAGATTTTTGTATATCACTAGTTCGAACACCTTGGCAATGGCACACAAGGATGTAATACCCCGGTAGTTGATGGCATCTGTCCTGTCGCCCTTTTTGTAAATAGGAACCATCCAAGATTTCCTCCATGCTATGGGAAAGTAGCCATTGGCTAGCGATGCATTGAACAATTTTGCAAGGATAGGTGCTACTGTCGTTTGACAGCGTTTCAGCACGGTAGAAGGAATTCCGTCGGGTCCAGGAGCGAAGGAAGGCTTTAGTTGCGCTAGGGCAGATAAAACGATCTCACTGTCGATGAAAGGAGTGCTCATGTTAATTGCTCCAGCCGGAGTGTTGACGAGAGCAGCATCAATGGTATCGGTATCATTCATGGCCGGTGAAAAGCAATCTGCGAAGCGATCCGCGAAGAGATTGCACATTTCATTAGTGTTGGCACTTGTTGCTCCTTTGTACGTAATGGATTTCGGTGTATGCGTGGATTTTGTTTTGCTGTTGTAGAAGCGCCAAAACGAGTCAGGCCACCTGCAGGGGTTACGTTGAATTTTACTCAAATATCTGCGATATCGAAACCTGTTATAGCTGCAGTATAAAGAGTGCGTGTCAAAGTAGATCGAGCGAGATCTTTGGCAGCGGCGCGTTTGGTAGTGACGATAAGCAGCTCTTTTTACACGTTTGAGTCGTTTGAGTGTGCGGTCCGCCCAGGGGGGGTTAGGTTTAGGACGCTGAACTGGGACGCATACAACAAAGGCTTGCAGCATGAAGGACGAGAATGAACATACTGCTTCGTCAAGTGAAGTAAAATTGGAACAATGAAAGCTATTGTTAAACATTGATATCATGTCGTTCAGTTTCACATAGTCAGCTTTAGCAAAGTTATAACGATAAAATGCGGTTGTCGTCGAGTTTTGTCGAGTCGTCGAATTGCGTCGGGTCGACGAGTTAATACGTATATTGAAGTCTAACGCCGGATGGTAGGAGTCAAGAGGTACAAGCGGAACAACACTTGGAAAGACAGGCGAACACAATTTAGCTGCAGCATTGTTAGCGTAGAGCAGGTCAAGCATGCGTCCGTGCGAATTATTGATGTGATTAAGTTGCACTAATCCGTTAAATTTAAATCCATCCACAAAGGTGTTGTTGGCCAGTGAGCGCGCAGTTGGTTCATAGTGCGTGATTGATGAGTATGCTGGCGAGGACGAAGGATCAGCTGTGGACCAGCTTATGCTAGGCTGATTGAAATCGCCAATAACAAACAGCAGATCCGAAGGCTTCAGTGTGAGAGTGAAGCTGCTGATACAATCATGTAGAGAGCGAAGAGTCGATATCTCGGAGCTAAGCTGCGGTGGAATGTATACTACCATGACGTACAGATGTGCGTTATTACAGGCGACGCGCACACAAATATACTCGAGAGAACGATCACGGGAAGGTAATTCTATCGACTCGTATGCGTTAGAAACGGCTAGCAAAACACCACCACCGCGAGAGCTAGAGCCGCTGAGAGAGCGATCACAGCGGTAAACAGAGAAGTTGTTGTTGAAGAGAAGAGCAGATGGAATGTTGTCAACAAGCCAAGTTTCCGTGAGTGCGATGAGATCGAAGTCAGCCTCCGATACAGCTAAGTGAAATTCTTTTGTTTTAGTACGCAAACCTCTAACGTTTTGATAATAGCAGCTTAAATACTCAGCGGTAGCGTTGTCATTGTGGCGGTTGGATAAAGCGGGTAAACGGTAAGTCAATTGAGCTGCGTTGTCAGAGCATGAGGCTTGGCGTGTTTGTTGCGTGCAATGAGCGGAACTTCGTCTAGTTGAGAAAAAAGCGATCGATTGTAGACTGGTGTAGGTGCGGAGATGAAGCACGGTGGTTTTGGGGCGGTCCAGAAACAAGTGTTGAGTTGGGTGCTTCCAAGGTATCATTCACCGGGGGGTGACACTGTTGTGATGATGTTGTTTCAGGATCAGGTGGAGTAGACGTGCGTGCGGCTAAACGGTGAGTCGTTGTTGGTGTGCGTGTGGTGTAGCGGTGTTCAGTACTAGTAGCTGGTGTGCGTGTAGTAAAGCGGTTTCGGGTGGCTATAGGAGATGAGGTTTGGTGGTCGTGTTGACGGGATTGAAAAAACTCACGTACACCGATACCGACGGGCCAGGTGGATGGTGTGAGTGCCGCATCTCGAAGGATAGCCGGTACCCTCACTTTGAATGAAAGCCAATTCATGCTGTCCACACTAACCCCTCTTCTCAGCAGGCAATACGCTATAACGTCATCGGTGGCTAAGCGACGCTTTACAGAAGCGACCACTTGTTCCACGGTGACGGCCGTTGATAAGCGGGATAGGCGGATCCAGATCCTATCTGTGAATGGCTCACGAGGTGCAGCTTGAAGCGGTGATGATAACGGATCGGTTCCCACCAGTTCATGCGGTTGTGTAGGTGCCGGCTGGACGGCAATCGTGGTGTTGGTGTATGCGTTTGGCGATGACGCGGCACAAAGGGTGTTGCCGCGACTGTTTACAATTTTGTTTACACCAGGAGATGCCGAATCCTCGATTATACGCCTCCGCTTTCTACCAGTAGCTGGTCGAGGATCAGAGTTCCGATTGTGAGGCGTGGATGCAGTTTGAAGGAGGGTAAAACCACTGCGAACTTCGGCGACAATAGGCTCAACGAGCTTGCCAATAGCTGCTACAGCTGAGTTGAGGGCGGCTTGGAAACCGACCTGGGCGCCTATTTCTTTTACCGAACGGCAGCGCGGATTTTTAAGCATGTTAGTGCAGTCAATGCAGCTCCAGTGCAGGTCAACATTGGACAATACTGCGTCAATCAGCTCGGGGGGCAATTTGCAACAGCCGCGGTGGAACGTAGCGTCACAATATGCACAACTGATGATGCAGTCGGTGGCCTCTAGCGGTTCAGCACACGAGAAGCAAATAGCCGCCATCGCGAAATCACGCGTAATCACAGCACAACACTGCTAAGCCGAGCAGGAAAAAACAGCAGGAAACCACAGTTGTGATGCAACTAAACAATTCGCCAAGACGAAGCGATGATGTTTAACAGTTTAATAGTCCGTAGAAAAGGCAACAATGCGATGCGACGCAGAAAACACAAGAGAATTATTGAAAAATCACGGAGCGCGACGGAAATGCGGCCGAACAATTAAACGTCAAACGTCAAACGTTAAAGGTTATTGATATGAGGTACAATTTAAACATTGTGTTGGAATGTAAGGGTTATGAAACGGTCATTTTGAATTGTTTGCGGTTGTTTTGTCAGTTGGGAATTAAAAGTTAAATGTATTTTCTGGCAGCACTGCCGATCGACAATTTGTGATTAAGTATGTGTGCGAATAAAGCGGCACTAGCGCATGAAACTCGATACGAGCCGGACGTGTTCTTTACTTTGTCTCCTTTGGCGATCGAAGACGACACAACAAAACACAACGTAGGGCGTAGAGGCGTCAAGGGGGAAAGGAACCAACAAACCATGTTCCAGAACGCAACACATTGTATCTGAGTGAGGTTTCTGTCATTATGTGCCTATGCCGCTGTTAGAAAACGAAGCGGAAAAATAATTTAATGTCGAACACTTCGATAGTTTTAGTTTTACTCGTAAGATGTTGCCAAAAATTGGTCTCTTTATTCCGGTGGTTATTTGGTAATAATCTCGCGGTATGTCTTTCGAGCCCTTTTTATGTTATTTTGTCGCATATTCGCTCTCTTTTTCTCCTCTATTTTCCTCTTTTCTCTTCCTAACGATAATATTGACAGGTCGTTGGAACCATCCTAAACTGCTGTTATAAGGTTTCAACAGCCGTGCTTTTAGTGTTTTTAAGAAGGTTCTGGAAAGTATAAACTGCTCTAGGTAAAGAACGGGTGCGTTCGTCGATCTTTGCCTACACTGCGCTTTAAGCAATAACCCACGTGCCACAAATCCACTAAACGACCACTAAACGGCTTCTAAACGACTCAAGTTCTCTTTCCCTAAACGGAATATAGAAAGACTTCGTTTAGCAGACAGCAAACGACTCATTCATTCTAAAAATAGCAAAAAAGCTGGTGGCGCTATCTGTTGGTGGGATACCCCAACCAGCTGAGCTTCATCGCTTGGAGGAGAGCTTTCTCATTTCCTCTGTACTGTTGTATGGTTTCGCATTGAAGTTATGCATCGCTAGAACTAGAACGGCGATACGATTGTTTAAATACTAAACTCCAACGGAAACCACCAGCACTGTAGCAAGTGAGATTTGAGTAATGGTCGTTGGTGTTGATACCCACGTATCTGACCACACGACCATTCATATAGATTTTTGATCAGAAAGTTAGAAGGTTATATAGGTCATGATAAGATGAAACTTGTCGAAACACATTGCAAGAAAAGGATAGCAATATAATGATGAGTTGTAATACGCCATCTATTGATCAAACCAATGAAGCTGTGGAGCTTTCATTTTTTTTCTATGGATATTCAATTTTCCAGTCGTTTAAGCTTAATCTGTGGCGCTTGGGAAGTTGCTATGCGTTCTCTGTTTGTCCACTTTGCTGGAGTAACGCTTGAATTGCGCGTTGCGGTTGTTTTCGATGAATTTATTTATTTATTTATTTTGTAAACCTTGCAAATGAGAAAATGTAAATCATGAGCGTGATACGTGTAAATGCTATCTAACCACACCTCATGTCGCGTGTATATAGACCTCGTCGATGACAGCTGTCACCGGCAGATGAGACGAAATAAAGAAGAGCAACTCGAAGGAAGCAAAAATCCAAGTCCCGCTGCGCAAATTCGAGCAGTTTTCAGCGTAGTTTTTTGCGTCGTTTTGTGTCAAAAATACGCAAAAAAAATACGCAAGACTTCAGCCAAAACTACGATAGCCAGCGTATTTATTGCAGTTTTTAGGTGCGGAACGAGCGTCATCTGTTGAAGGAATGGATGAACTATTTAAGACGGTGGAGCAAAAAAAAAACGGCCGAAAAATTCAAAAAAAAATTGGCGCCCATTCCTTCCTCCTCCTCTTCCTCTAACTCCCTTCCCCTCCCTGCCTTGCCTTATACTTGCGCTTCAGCCCGTGCCTTTCGCCGTCAGCTGATTGTGTGTATGCGTTGGTGTATATGTACATTGCGGTTGTGTATTGTAATTGGTGGGTGTTAGCATTTATTTATTCGTGCGTGACCTTGACGATGCGGGAGAAGCTGATTCATTTTGGGATTTAAAGTGTTATCGGTGTATTGACGGACCCAACAGCGGTATAAGGACTTAAGGCACATTGGATCTCTTATCTCGCATGCTAAACGAAGGATTAATCCAAGAGCTTTGTTGGCTTTTTTAGGACGAATTCGACATGTACATTAAACAGTAATTTTTCGTCTAACCATACACCGAGATCTTTCAATGATGAGACGCGAACAAGTTGAGAGCCACAAATGTAGTAGTTCCAAAGAACTTTGTGGGATGAACGACCAAACGATATGACAGAGCATTTTTGAGGACATAAACGGAGACCATTGAGGCAACACCAATCAGAAAATTTGTCCAGCACATGCTGGAGGACATTACAGTCATGAGGTGAGGCAACAGGTAAAAAGATTTTTACATCATCGGCGTAGAGAACTATGGGGGCGAGGGTGTCATGCCGCTCCGGGGGCAGCCACAGTGTCCAAAGAGGGCGAAGGTGTCATGCCGCCCTGGACCCAGCACTACGAGCAACAGCAACGCGCACAGAAAGGGCGAAGGGTCATGCCGCCCTTGCTGCATTGTGACCAAGAGGGCAAGGGTGTCATACCGCCCTGGAGCAGCATCATCAGCATCAGCCCCAGCTTCAGCGGGCAGCAGGAACGTGTAAAGGAAGGGCGAGGGCCTATGCCGAATAGCATCAGCATCAGGAGCAGAGCGCAGCAGCAACAAGCAACAGTGTCACAGTGTCCAAGGAGGGCGAGGCCGCCCTGGGTGCAAGACTGTGAGTGGAAAGATGGACGAGACCATATGACGTCTCGGTGGCAGTCTTGTTCCATGGGGGTGAGGAAGGACATGCCGCCCCGGTTACAGCATTTTTTTTTTAGGAGACGAGGGGCAAGAAGGGCGAGGGGCATAGCATCATCATCAAACAAAGCATCCGCCGCCGCAGCAGGTTTGTCATCGTCGTCGCGGCTCAAGCACGACAAAGGACGATAGTGGTGCGGAAAAAGGCGACGAAGACACACGCAGCATCACCACCGCTTCAAGCAATCTTCGCAGTAGTGGAACAAGCGCGAAAAGGGTGAGAGCGAAGCGGAAAAGGGTACCCGTGTGTATGGAAAGCGCTCGCGCCACAGCATCCCCAGTATTCAGCAGCAACGGCCGGAGGGTGTCACCACACCGGTATTCCCTCAGTGGAATATCCCGTGTCGGATCGACCCCTCCGGATAAGTAAAGGGGTAGATGTTGTGGGCAGCCGTGCATGCCGACCCCTGGACTTGCCGTGGCAGTTGCGCTGCCACCGGTCAACGTCCAGGGGGACGACAGTGTGTACACGCACACTGTCGCAAACACTAAGCGCGTAAGGCTTAGTGTGTGCCGAGCGCCGAGCAGAGTGTGCACGAAGGCCGATCGAGCAGGAGCTCTCGGCAGGGGCGCGCGGTGCGGCTGGCGCGCTACCTACGTTGTAAAGTGTCGTACGTTTTAACATATGTATATTTCGTGTGTATTTATTATAATGTAAAGTTTTAAGTGTTTAAATAAAGAGCATTATTAAGCAAACATAACATTTAGGAAGCGTAACGTCCTATCTTGGCAGTCCGAACGAATCTGGCTTGCCACGGTCGGAATTGGTTTTATTTATATTCAATAATTTTCTTACATTTGGTTTTAGAATACGTTTTTGTCGTAATTAAAGGTTATTGATATGAGGTACAATTTAAACATTGTATCTGAGTGAGGTGTCTGTCATTATGTGCCTATGCCGCTGTTAGAAAACGAAGCGGAAAAATAATTTAATGTCGAACACTTGGATAGTTTTAGTTTTACTCGTAAGATGTTGCCAAAAAATTGGTCTCTTTATTCCGGTGGTTATTTGGTAATAATCTCGCGGTATGTCTTTCGAGCCCTTTTTACTTTTTTTTTGTTGCATATTCGCTCTCTCTTTCTCCTCTATTTTCCTCTATTCTCTTTTCCTAACGATAATATTGACAGGTCGTTGGAACCGTCCTAAACTGCTGTTATAAGGTTTCAACAGCCGTGCTTTTAGTGTTTTTAAGAAGGTTCTGGAAAGTATAAACTGCTCTAGGTAAAGAACGGGTGCGTTCGTCGATCTTTGCCTACACTGCGCTTTAAGCAATAACCCACGTGCCACAAATCCACTAAACGACCACTAAACGGCTTCTAAACGACTCAAGTTCTCTTTCCCTAAACGGAATATAGAAAGACTTCGTTTAGCAGACAGCAAACGACTCATTCATTCTAAAAATAGCAAAAAAGCTGGTGGCGCTATCTGTTGGTGGGATACCCCAACCAGCTGAGCTTCATCGCTTGGAGGAGAGCTTTCTCATTTCCTCTGTACTGTTGTATGGTTTCGCATTGAAGTTATGCATCGCTAGAACTAGAACGGCGATACGATTGTTTAAATACTAAACTCCAACGGAAACCACCAGCACTGTAGCAAGTGAGATTTGAGTAATGGTCGTTGGTATTGATACCCACGTATCTGACCACACGACCATTCATATAGATTTTTGCTCAGAAAGTTAGAAGGCTATATATAGGTCATGATAAGATGAAACTTGTCGAAACACATTGCAAGAAAAGGATAGCAATATAATGATGAGTTGTAATACGCCATCTATTGATCAAAGCAATGAAGCTGTGGAGCTTTCATTTTTTTCTATGGATGTTCAATTTTCCAGTCGTTTAAGCTTAATCTGTGGCGCTTGGGAAGTTGCTATGCGTTCTCTGTTTGTCCACTTTGCTGCAGTAACGCTTGAATTGCGCGTTGCGGTTGTTTTCGATGAATTTATTTATTTATTTATTTTGTAAACCTTGCAAATGAGAAAATGTAAATCTTGAGCGTGATACGTGTAAATGCTATCCAACCACACCTCATGTCGCGTGTATATAGACCTCGTCGATGACAGCTGTCACCGGCAGATGAGACGAAATAAAGAAGAGCAACTCGAAAGAAGCAAAAAATCCAAGTCCCGCTCAAGGTGTTATAAATGACAAGGTGAAGTTGTTCAGAGCAAAATGACATTTCTCGACTTGACATTTCTCTTCCGGGGGCTCTGGTATAAAAATCGGGGAGGTCTGGTGCGGGATAATGATATTTGTATGCAGAGAGTGACAGATGTCCCCCACAATGTCGCCCAGGAAAAGCGATAAAAATCAACCTTCTAAATACACCCGCTGCGCAAAGCGACGGAAGGCGTTATGCCGTTCTGAGAATTTTATCATGCCCTCCTTTTCTCTCCCACGGCAAATTTGTCGAGCAGCTCGTCGAGCTGCCCGTCCTTGGCTCCGCCTCATACCCCTCGCCTGAGCGCGCTGCCGATGGTTTGGATGTGTTGGTGCGTCAGACGGCCAATCGCTGTCAGCCGTCGTCCGTGCTCTTTCCCTCCCTAGTGCTATCTCTTTCTCGCGTGTGGACAATGCTCATGAGCTGTTGTGGCGCCAAAAATGCCGTTAACAAACATTGGGGCGATGAAGTTGCATTTTCACAAATCAAACCAAAAAAAGCGATAAGTTCAATTGCTGCAATGTAAAAATGACTACAGAATCGCTAGTTTACGCTGGAGGGTTTGTTGTGCATCGCGCAGAACTCTAATTCGAATTGACACGTTCAGCCTTGCGCTGATTTTCGCACTTTCCGTTCCACCAGCATCAAGAACGCAACCTGATTGTGAAACCAGCATCCTGAATGGGGGGTGGGAGGGTGGCCATGGGACCCCTACGATCATTAGTCACAGGCCCTAAAATTGTTGTCGCCATGGGGGGAGGGGAGGTGCAAATGGTTCTCCAGCCACGGAGCCCTAACGACCATCTTTCCGGGGGCCCTTGTCGTTAATACTCTGTCCACTTGTACACATACGGCATACTACAGCCTAGAGATCATCGGCGACCGCCTAGTCCGCCTACCGTTAGGTCCGCCGCTGGTTCATGACGGTGTTTTTTTTATCGTGGAGGTCCATCCTTCCCCCTGCCTGCAGCGTATACATCGAGCAGGAGACAGTGTGGCAGTACCCCCGTCGTGGGTTCTAACCGCGTATGAACCGTCCGCCGTAGCAAGAGGTGACTATCCGGCTACGTGGTACTCAAGTCCTGAAAAGGCCGGCATGATCGCGTTGTCTATTACGCCAATAATAATAATAATAATAATAATAATAAAAAGAACTTAGCGTAGCAGTCCCCCCACGGGTAAGAGTTTGTCTTGACTTTGTTGCTGCCGGGCTACCGCTGTGACGAGACAAATACACGGAATGCACTCGACCAAAACATGAACCTACCGATCCGAAGCCATTCCAAGGCATTGCCGGTCAATCGGCGTCATGATAACTACTCCAAACCAACAAGCCACCAGATTCTGGAGGGACAGGTGCAGCACCATACGCGCACCGTAATAAACCAATCCAGAATCCTCTTTTGTATGGATTCACTTCAAAATGTTGTTTCCACTTGCGCCCGCTAGCTGAATTAGAAATAAATGTGCTACATATCACACGCACGTTTGCTTAGATCGTGTGTCTTTTTAATACACCCAACAGCAGAGCCGATCGCAAAGATGCCAATGCCAATGGTTGTGTTGTCTCTCAGGTAGCGAGATCGAAAATGCATGGACTTTGTAGCCGCAGCGGAAGAAAATGTACCCATCGGAATCAAATAGTTTTGAGGTTTCCAAACACACACACACACAAACACGCGCGCGCAAACTCACACACAAACACGCACGCGCAAACTCACACACAAACACACACACACACACAAACACGCGCGCGCGCACACACATGCATGAACGCGCGCACGCCAGCACGCACGCACGCACACACACACACACACGTACGCGCGCCCGCGAGCATGAAAGCGCGCACGCCAGCAAGCACCCGCGAAAGCGCGCTCGCGAGCACGCACCCCCGAAGTCGCGCAAGCACGCACCCCCCCCCTCTCCTATACTAGACCAACCCCCCCCGCATGATCGATAACGGCTACCTTATCGGTACAACGGTTGGTTCAGCTTTCTTGTAGCATCCTCATTCAAAGCGCCGGGCGGGGTGGGGGATCGCGACATGATAGAATGAACTGTCACTTTCCCCGCGCTGTGTGTGTGTGTGACGAGACTCGAAAAATCGAGACAGATTTCGGCACATTAAAAAAAAAAATTCATAGCCACTATACATTGTGCTACATGATGCTTAGAAGGTCGTTAAAGCATCAAACATGTTCAAATTAAAAAATTTTAGATTAGTGTTAGGCCGCAAATACATGACGCGCGTTTCCGCGCCCGCGGAAACGCGTATAACAATCCAGCCATAGAAATGAAATGTCATTCGAACGCGCTACCGCGGAAACGCAGAGTTGCTCAGCTGGATATCTCTGCGGAACTGTTATACGCGTTTCCGCGGGCGCGGAAACGCGCGTCGTGTATTTGCGGCCTTAGACGTTCTCCTACGCTTGTTTTAAATAGGCTTCTTCACCCTCAACTGGCAGGGGCATCGAATGGTCTCATCAGCAGTGGCACGAAATAAAATAAACCATCAATACACAGATAACACTTTGAATCCCAATCCAGCTTCTCCCGCATCGTCTCAAGGTCACACACAAATTAATAAATGCTAACACCCACCAATAACAATACACAACCGCAATGCACATATGAGTATCAACGCATACACCACAACAACCAATCAGCTGGCAGCGGAAGGCACGGGCAGAAGCGCAAGTATGGCAAGGCAAGGTGAGGGAGGGAGAACAAGCGGACGAGAAAATGGGCGCCAATATTTTTAAATTTTTTTTTTACCGTTTTGTTTTTGCTCCGCCGCCATAAATAGTTCGTCCATTTCGCCAACAGATGGCGCTAAACTTGCTCGACCCAGCGCAGGAATCGCTGAAGTCCAGCGCGGGGAACGGGCCAAAATCTGCGCTGGCCAGCTGCTTTCATTTCTATGGCTGGATTGTTATACGCGTTTCCGCGGGCGCGGAAACGCGCGTCATGTATTTGCGGCCTAACACTAATCTAAAATTTTTTAATTTGAACATGTTTGATGCTTTAACGACCTTCTAATCATCATGTAGCACAATGTATAGTGGCTATGAAATGTTTTTTTTAATGTGCCGAAATCTGTCTCGAGTTTTCGGGTCTCGTCACACACACACACACACAGCGCGGGGAAAGTGACAGTTCATTCTATCATGTCGCGATCCCCCACCCCGCCCGGCGCTTTGAATGAGGATGCTACAAGAAAGCTGAACCAACCGTTCTACCGATAAGGTAGCCGTAATCGATCATGCGTGGAGGGGGGGGGGGGGTAGGTCTAGTGGGGGGGAGTGCGTGCTTGCGCGACTTCGGGGTGCGTGCTCGCGAGCGCGCTTTCGTGGGTGCGTGCTGGCGTGCGCGCTTTCATGCTCGCGGGCGCGCGTACGTGCGTGTGTGTGTGCGTGCGTGCGTGCTGGCGTGCGCGCGTTCATGCATGTGTGCGCGCGCGCACGTGTTTGTGTGTGTGTGTGTGTGTGTGTGTGTGTGTGTGTGTGTGTGTGTGTGTGTGTGTGTGTGTGTGTGTGTGTGTGTGTGTGTGTGTGTGTGTGTGAGTTTGCGCGTGCGTGTTTGTGTGTGAGTTTGCGCGCGCGTGTTTGTGTGTGTGTGTGTGTGTTTGGAAACCTCAAAACTATTTGATTCTGATGGGTACATTTTCATCCGCTGCGGCTACAAAGTCCATGCATTTTCGATCTCGCTACCTGAGAGACAACACAACCATTGGCATTGGCATCTTTGCGATCGGCTCTGCTGTTGGGTGTATTAAAAAGACACACGATCTAAGCAAACGTGCGTGTGATATGTAGCACATTTCTTTCCAATTCCGTTAGCGGATGCAAGTGGAAACAACATTTTTAATTGAATCCATACAAAAGAGGATTCTGGATTTGTTTATTACGGTGCACGTATGGTGCTGCACCTGTCCGCCCAGAATCTGGTGGCTTGTTGGTTTGGAGTAGTTATCATGACGCCGATTGACCGGCAATGCCTTGGAATGGGTTCGGATCGGTAGGTTAATGTTTTGGTCGAGTGCATTCCGTGCATTTGTCGCGCCACAGCGGTAGACCCGGCAGCACCAAAGTCAAAACAAAAACCTTCCCCGAGTGTGGGCTGCTATGCTAAGTTCTTATTAGTATTATTATTATTATTATTATTATTATTATTGGCGTAATGGCCTACGCGATCATGCCGGCCTTTTCAGGACTTGAGTACCACGTAGCCGGATAGTCACCTCTTGCTACGGCGGACGGTTCATACGCGGTTAGAACCCACGACGGGCATGCAGATGTGCGGAACGATGGCGTTGCCTCGCGACCGTTCCCATCCAGCGGGTAACTTGCAAACTGCCACACTGTCTCCTGCTCGATGCATACGCTGCAGGCAGGGGGAAGTATGCACGTCCACGATAAAAAAAACACCGTCATGAACCATCGGCGGATCTAACGGTACACAGACTAGGCGGTCGCCGAAGATCTCTAGTCTGTATTATGCCGTATGTCTACAAGTGGACAGAGTATTAGCGACAAGGGCCCCCAGAAAGAAGAACCTGGAGAACCATTTGCACCTCCCCTCCCCCCATGGCGATAACAATTTTAGGGCCTGCGACCGATGATCGTAGGGGTCCCATGGCCAACCCCCCTCCCCCCCCATCCATCTGCCGGCAATTTAAGTATACTGTTCAATCTTCCAACAGCTGTGTGTCAGTACCCCTTCCTCCCGGTCATCAGTTACCATTGACAGGGGCCTCAATTCGTCTTTCCGCCTTTCATGAACACCTTCCTTTCTTTGACCGATTGATCATAACATTCCGGAAGAAAACACATTTGGCGACAGTTGTGCACACACACGCAGGCTCACACCGATGCGCAGACAGCTCAGCATATCTGTGTAATCTACACCATACGAAAGCAAAAGCTTAGTGTAACAAAGTTATGTTTAATGCTTAACACGTTCAGATCGATGGCAGGCCCCAGGGACTGCCAGTGAACTTTCCAGTCTACGTTCTAGATGCTGGTTGAAAGGAAAGTTGATGAAAATCAGCGCCGGGATGAACGTGTCAATGCGAATTAGGGTTCAGCGCGTTGCACAGCAAACCCTCCAGCGTAAACTAGCGATTCCTTAGTCATTTTTACGTGGCAGCGTTTGAACTCATTGCGCTTTTTGGTTTGATTTGTGAAAATGCAACTTGATCGCCGCAATGTTTGTTAACGGCATTTTTAGGCGCCACAACAGCTCGCGAGCATTGACCAAACGCGAGAATGAGATAGCGCTAGGGAGGGAAAGAGCACGGACGATGGCTGACAGCGATTGGCCGTCTGACGCACCAACACATCCAAACCTTCGGCAGCGCGCTCAGGCGAGGGGTATGAGGCGGAGCCAGGGACGGGCAGCTCGACGAGCTGCTCGACAAATTTGCCGTTGGAGAGAAAAGGAAGGCATGATAAAATTCTCAGAACGCCATAACGCCTTCCGTCGCTTTGCGCAGCGGGAGTCTAGCGTATTTTTTTGCGTATTTTTTGACACAACCCGTCGAGCAACCCGCTGTGCAAAGCAACGGAAGGCGTTATGCCGTTCTGAGAATTCTATCATGCCCTCTTTTTCTCTCCAACGGCAATTTGTCGAGCAGCTCGTCGAGCTGCCCGTCCCTGGCTCCGCCTCATTCCCCTCGCCTGAGCGCGCTGTCGAAGGTTTGGATGTGTTGGTGCGTCAGACGGCCAATCGCTGTCAGCCATCGTCCGTGCTCTTTCCCTCCCTAGCGCTATCTCATTCTCGCGTGTGGTCAATGCTCGAGCTGTTGTGGCGCCTAAAAATGCCGTTAACAAACATTGCGGCGATGAAGTTGCATTTTCACAAATCAAACCAAAAAGCGCAATAAGTTCAATTGCTGCCACGTAAAAATGACTATGGAATCGCTAGTTCACGCAGGAGGGTTTGCTGTGCAAGTCGCTGAACTCTAATTCGCATTGACACGTTCAGCCCGGCGCTGATTTTCATCAACTTTCCGTTCCACCAGCATCAAGAACGCAAGCTGATTGTGAAACCAGCATCCTGGATGGGGGGGCGGGGGGATGGCCATGGGACCCCTACGATCATTAGTCACAGACCCTAAAATTGTTGTCGCCATGGGGGGAGGGGGAGGTGCAAATGGTTCTCCAGCCACGGAGCCCCAACGACCATCTTTCCGGGGACCCTTGTCGTTAATACTCTGTACACTTGTAGAGATCATCGGCGACCGCCTAGTCCGCCTACCGTTAGGTCCGCGCGCTGGTTCATGACGGTGTTTTTTTTTATCGTGGAGGTCCATCCTTCCCCCTGCCTGCAGCGTATACATCGAGCAGGAGACAGTGTGCAGTACCCCCGTCGTGGGTTCTAACCGCGTATGAACCGTCCGCCGTAGCAAGAGGTGACTATCCGGCTACGTGGTACTCAAGTCGTGAAAAGGCCGGCATGATCGCGTTGGCTATTACGCCAATAATAATAATAATAATAATAATAATAATACTAATAAGAACTTAGCATAGCAGCCCACACTCGGGGAAGGTTTTTGTTTTGACTTTGGTGCTGCCGGGTCTACCGCTGTGGCGCGACAAATGCACGGAATGCACTCGACCAAAACATGAACCTACCGATCCGAACCCATTCCAAGGCATTGCCGGTCAACCGGCGTCATGATAACTACTCCAAACCAACAAGCCACCAGATTCTGGACGGACAGGTGCAGCACCATACGCGCACCGTAATAAACAAATCCAGAATCCTCTTTTGCATGGATTCAATTCAAAATGTTGTTTCCACTTGCGTCCGCTAGCTGAATCAGAAATAAATGTGCAACATATCACACGCACGTTTGCTTAAATCATGTATCTTTTTAATACCCCCAACAGCAGAGCCGATCGCAAAGATGCCAATGCCAATGGTTGTGTTGTCTCTCAAGTAGCGAGATCGAAAATGCATGAACTTTGTGGCCGCAGCGGATGAAAATGTACCCATCAGAATCAAATAGTTTTGGGGTTTCCAAACGCACGCACACACACAAACACACAAACACGCGCGCGCAAACTCACACACAAACACGCGCGCGCAAACTCGCACACGCACACGCACACACACACACGCGCGCGCACACTTGCAAAAACGCGCGCACACTTGCAAAAACGCGCGCACCCCAGCACGCACCCACGAAAGCGCGCTCGCGAGCACGCACCCCCGAAGTCGCGCAAGCACGCACTCCCGGGGGGGGGGGGGACCCACTAGACCACCCCCCCCCTTCCCGCACGAGCGAGTACGGCTACCTTTTCGGTAGAACGGCTGGTTCAGCATTCTTGTAGCGCATCCTCATTCAAAGCGCCGGGCGGGGTGGGGGATCGCGGCATGATAGAGTGAACGGTCACTTTCTACGCGCTGTGTGTGTATGACGAGACCCGAAAACTCGAGACAGATTTCGGCACATTAAAAAAAACATTTCATAGCCACTATACATTGTGCTACATGATGATTAGAAGGTCGTTAAAGCATCAAACATGTTCAAATTAAAAAATTTTAGATTAGTGTTAGGCCGCAAATACATGACGCGCGTTTCCGCGCCCGCGGAAACGCGTATAACAATCCAGCCATAGAAATGAAATGTCATTCGAACGCGCTACCGCGGAAACGCAGAGTTGCTCAGCTGGATATCTCTGCGGAACTGTTATACGCGTTTTCCGCGGGCGCGGAAACGCGCGTCGTGTATTGCGGCCTTAGACGTTCTCCTACGCTAGGCTTTACCCTCAACTGGCAGGGGCATCGAATGGTCTCATCAGCAGCGGCACGAAATAAAATAAACCATCAATACACCGATAACACTTTGAATCCCAATCCAGCTTCTCCCACAGCGTGTCAAGGTCACACACAAATTAATAAATGCTTATACCCACCAATAACAATACACAACCGCAATGCACATATGAGTATCAACGCATACACCACAACAACCAATCAGCTGGCGGCGGAAGGTAGAAGCGGCAAGTAAGGCAAGGCAGGGTGAGGGAGGGAGAAGAAGCGGACGAGAAAAAATGGGCGCCAATAATTTTAAATTTTTTTACCGTTTTTTTGCTCCGCCGCCATAAATAGTTTGTCCATTTCGCCAGCAGATGGCGCTAAACTTGCTCGACCCAGCGCAGGAATCGCCCCGCTGCGCAAATTCGAGCAGTTTCCAGCGCAGAAAATGCACCAAAATCTGCGCTGGCCAGCGCAGATTTTGGCTGCTCTCCCGCGCTGTTCTTCAGCGATTCCTGCGCTGGGTCGAGCAAGTTTTGCGCCATCTGCTGGCGAAATGGACGAACTATTTATGGCGGCGGAGCAAAAAACGGTAAAAAATTTAAAAATATTGGCGCCCATTTTTTCGTCCGCTTCTTCTCCCTCCCTCACCGTGCCCTGCCTTACTTGCGCTTCTGCCCGTGCCTTCCGCCGCCAGCTGATTGGGTGTTGTGGTGTATGCGTTGATACTTATTTGTGCATTGCGGTTATGTATTGTTATTGGTGGGTGTTAGCATTTATTAATTTGTGTGTGACCTTGAGACGATGCGGGAGAAGCTGGTTGGGTTGGCTTGGGATTCAAAGTGTTATCGGTGTATTGATGGTTTATTTTATTTCGTGCCGCTGCTGATGAGACCATTCGATGCCCCTGCCAGTTGAGGGTGAAGAAGCCTATTTAAAACAAGCGTAGGAGAACGTCTAACACTAAACTAATATTTTTAATTTGAACATGTTTGATGCTTCAACGACCTTCTAAGCATTATGTAGCACAGTGTAAAGTGGCAATAATTATTTTTTAATGTGTCGAAATCTGTCTCGAGTTTTCACGACACACACGCACACACACACACAGCGCGGGGAAAGTGACCATTCACTCTATCATGCCGCGATCCCCCACCCCGCCCGGCGCTTTGGATGATGATGCGCTATATGATAGCTGATGATAGCGGAAGCGGAGGGGGGTTTGGTGGGGGTGCGTTCTTGCGTGCGCGCGTTCGTAGGTGCCTTAGCGCGCGCGCGTGTATGTGTGTGTGTGTGTGTGTGTGTGTGTGTGTGTGTGTGTGTGTGTGTGTGTGTGTGTGTGTGTGTGTGTGTGAGTTTGCGCGAGCGTGTGTGTGTGTGTGCGTGCGTTTGGAAACCCCAAAACTATTTGATTCTGATGCGTACATTTTCAACCGCTGCGGCTACAAAGTCCATGCATTTTCGATCTCGCTACCTGAGAGACAACACAACTATCGAAATGGCACCACGATCTTTATGATCGGTTCTGCTGTTGGGGGTATTAAAAAGACACACGATCTAAGCAAACGTGCGTGTGATATGTTGCACATTTATTTCTGATTCAGCTAGCGGACGCAAGTGGAAACAACATTTTGAATTGAATCCATACAAAAGAGGATTCTGGATTTGTTTATTACGGTGCGCGTATGGTGCTGCACCTGTCCGTCCAGAATCTGGTGGCTTGTTGGTTTGGAGTAGTTATCATGACGCCGATTGACCGGCAATGCCTTGGAATGGGTTCGGATCGGTAGGCTCATGTTTTGGTCGAGTGCATTCCGTGTATTTGTCTTGGAGAAATTTGCCGTTGGAGAGAAAAGGAAGGCATGATAAAATTCTCAGAACGCCATAACGCCTTCCGTCGCTTTGCGCAGCGGGAGTCTAGCGTATTTTTTTGCGTATTTTTTGACACAACCCGTCGAGCAACCCGCTGTGCAAAGCAACGGAAGGCGTTATGCCGTTCTGAGAATTCTATCATGCCCTCTTTTTCTCTCCAACGCCAAATTTGTCGAGCAGCTCGTCGAGCTGCCCGTCCCTGGCTCCGCCTCATTCCCCTCGCCTGAGCGCGCTGCCGAAGGTTTGGATGTGTTGGTGCGTCAGACGGCCAATCGCTGTCAGCCATCGTCCGTGCTCTTTCCCTCCCTAGCGCTATCTCATTCTCGCGTGTGGTCAATGCTCTCGAGCTGTTGTGGCGCCTAAAAATGCCGTTAACAAACATTGCGGCGATGAAGTTGCATTTTCACAAATCAAACCAAAAAGCGCAATAAGTTCAATTGCTGCCACGTAAAAATGACTATGGAATCGCTAGTTCACGCAGGAGGGTTTGCTGTGCAAGTCGCTGAACTCTAATTCGCATTGACACGTTCAGCCCGGCGCTGATTTTCATCAACTTTCCGTTCCACCAGCATCAAGAACGCAAGCTGATTGTGAAACCAGCATCCTGGATGGGGGGGCGGGGGGATGGCCATGGGACCCCTACGATCATTAGTCACAGACCCTAAAATTGTTGTCGCCATGGGGGGAGGGGGAGGTGCAAATGGTTCTCCAGCCACGGAGCCCCAACGACCATCTTTCCGGGGACCCTTGTCGTTAATACTCTGTACACTTGTAGAGATCATCGGCGACCGCCTAGTCCGCCTACCGTTAGGTCCGCGCGCTGGTTCATGACGGTGTTTTTTTTATCGTGGAGGTCCATCCTTCCCCTGCCTGCAGCGTATACATCGAGCAGGAGACAGTGTGCAGTACCCCCGTCGTGGGTTCTAACCGCGTATGAACCGTCCGCCGTAGCAAGAGGTGACTATCCGGCTACGTGGTACTCAAGTCGTGAAAAGGCCGGCATGATCGCGTTGGCTATTACGCCAATAATAATAATAATAATAATAATAATAATACTAATAAGAACTTAGCATAGCAGCCCACACTCGGGGAAGGTTTTTGTTTTGACTTTGGTGCTGCCGGGTCTACCGCTGTGGCGCGACAAATGCACGGAATGCACTCGACCAAAACATGAACCTACCGATCCGAACCCATTCCAAGGCATTGCCGGTCAACCGGCGTCATGATAACTACTCCAAACCAACAAGCCACCAGATTCTGGACGGACAGGTGCAGCACCATACGCGCACCGTAATAAACAAATCCAGAATCCTCTTTTGCATGGATTCAATTCAAAATGTTGTTTCCACTTGCGTCCGCTAGCTGAATCAGAAATAAATGTGCAACATATCACACGCACGTTTGCTTAAATCATGTATCTTTTAATACCCCCAACAGCAGAGCCGATCGCAAAGATGCCAATGCCAATGGTTGTGTTGTCTCTCAAGTAGCGAGATCGAAAATGCATGAACTTTGTGGCCGCAGCGGATGAAAATGTACGCATCAGAATCAAATAGTTTTGGGGTTTCCAAACGCACGCACACACACAAACACACAAACACGCGCGCGCAAACTCACACACAAACACGCGCGCGCAAACTCGCACACGCACACGCACACACACACGCGCGCGCACACTTGCAAAAACGCGCGCACCCCAGCACGCACCCACGAAAGCGCGCTCGCGAGCACGCACCCCCGAAGTCGCGCAAGCACGCACTCCCGGGGGGGGGGGGGGGAACCCACTAGACCACCCCCCCCCTTCCCGCACGAGCGAGTACGGCTACCTTTTCGGTAGAACGGCTGGTTCAGCATTCTTGTAGCGCATCCTCATTCAAAGCGCCGGGCGGGGTGGGGGATCGCGACATGATAGAATGAACTGTCACTTTCCCCGCGCTGTGTGTGTGTGTGAGACCGAAAACTCGAGACAGATTTCGGCACATTAAAAAAACATTTCATAGCCACTATACATTGTGCTACATGATGATTAGAAGGTCGTTAAAGCATCAAACATGTTCAAATTAAAAAATTTTAGATTAGTGTTAGGCCGCAAATACATGACGCGCGTTTCCGCGCCCGCGGAAACGCGTATAACAATCCAGCCATAGAAATGAAATGTCATTCGAACGCGCTACCGCGGAAACGCAGAGTTGCTCAGCTGGATATCTCTGCGGAACTGTTATACGCGTTTTCCGCGGGCGCGGAAACGCGCGTCGTGTATTTAGACGTTCTCCTACGCTTGTTTTAAATAGGCTTCTTTACCCTCAACTGGCAGGGGCATCGAATGGTCTCATCAGCAGCGGCACGAAATAAAATAAACCATCAATACACCGATAACACTTTGAATCCCAATCCAGCTTCTCCCACAGCGTGTCGGGTCACACACAAATTAATAAATGCTAACACCCACCAATAACAATACACAACCGCAATGCACATATGAGTATCAACGCATACACCGCAACAGCCAATCAGCTGGCGGCGGAAGGCACAGGTAGAAGCGGCAAGTAAGGCAAGGACGAGAAAATGGGCGCCAATATTTTTAAATTTTTTACCGTTTTTTGCTCCGCCGCCATAAATAGTTTGTCCATTTCGCCAGCAGATGGCGCTAAACTTGCTCGACCCAGCGCAGGAATCGCCCCGCTGCGCAAATTCGAGCAGTTTCCAGCGCAGAAAATGCACCAAAATCTGCGCTGGCCAGCGCAGATTTTGGCTGGTCTCCCGCGCTGTTCTTCAGCGATTCCTGCGCTGGGTCGAGCAAGTTTTGCGCCATCTGCTGGCGAAATGGACGAACTATTTATGGCGGCGGAGCAAAAAACGGTAAAAAAATTTAAAAATATTGGCGCCCATTTTTCGTCCGCTTCTTCCTCCCTCACCGTGCCCTGCCTTACTTGCGCTTCTGCCCGTGCCTTCCGCCGCCAGCTGATTGGGTGTTGTGGTGTATGCGTTGATACTTATATGTGCATTGCGGTTATGTATTGTTATTGGTGGGTGTTAGCATTTATTAATTTGTGTGTGACCTTGAGACGATGCGGGAGAAGCTGGTTGGGTTGGCTTGGGATTCAAAGTGTTATCGGTGTATTGATGGTTTATTTTATTTCGTGCCGCTGCTGATGAGACCATTCGATGCCCCTGCCAGTTGAGGGTGAAGAAGCCTATTTAAAACAAGCGTAGGAGAACGTCTAACACTAAACTAATATTTTTAATTTGAACATGTTTGATGCTTCAACGACCTTCTAAGCATTATGTAGCACAGTGTAAAGTGGCAATAATTATTTTTTAATGTGTCGAAATCTGTCTCGAGTTTTCACGACACACACGCACACACACACACAGCGCGGGGAAAGTGACCATTCACTCTATCATGCCGCGATCCCCCACCCCGCCCGGCGCTTTGGATGATGATGCGCTATATGATAGCTGATGATAGCGGAAGCGGAGGGGGGTTTGGTGGGGGTGCGTTCTTGCGTGCGCGCGTTCGTAGGTGCCTTAGCGCGCGCGCGCGTGTGTGTGTGTGTGTGTGTGTGTGTGTGTGTGTGTGTGTGTGTGTGTGTGTGTGTGTGAGAGTTTGCGCGCGCGTGTTTGTGTGTGTGCGTGCGTTTGGAAACCCCAAAACTATTTGATTCTGATGCGTACATTTTCATCCGCTGCGGCTACAAAGTCCATGCATTTTCGATCTCGCTACCTGAGAGACAACACAACTATCGAAATGGCACCACGATCTTTATGATCGGTTCTGCTGTTGGGGGTATTAAAAAGACACACGATCTAAGCAAACGTGCGTGTGATATGTTGCACATTTATTTCTGATTCAGCTAGCGGACGCAAGTGGAAACAACATTTTGAATTGAATCCATACAAAAGAGGATTCTGGATTTGTTTATTACGGTGCGCGTATGGTGCTGCACCTGTCCGTCCAGAATCTGGTGGCTTGTTGGTTTGGAGTAGTTATCATGACGCCGATTGACCGGCAATGCCTTGGAATGGGTTCGGATCGGTAGGCTCATGTTTTGGTCGAGTGCATTCCGTGTATTTGTCTCGTCACAGCGGTAGCCCGGCAGCAACAAAGTCAAGACAAACTCTTCCCCGGGTGTGGACTGCTATGCTAAGTTATTTTTATTATTATTATTATTATTATTATTATTATTATTATTATTATTATTATTGGCGTAATAGCCAACGCGATCATGCCGGCCTTTTCAGGACTTGAGTACCACGTAGCCGGATAGTCACCTCTTGCTACGGCGGACGGTTCATACGCGGTTAGAACCCACGACGGGGGTACTGCCACACTGTATCCTGCTCGATGTATACGCAGCAGGCAGGGGGAAGGATGCACCTCCACGATAAAAAAAAAAAACACCGTCATGTACCAGCGGCGGACCTAACGGTAGGCGGACTAGGCGGTTGCCGATGATCTCTACAAGTGGACAGAGTATTAACGACAAGGGCCCCCGGAAAGATGGTCGTTGGGGCTCCGTGGCTGGAGAACCATTTGCACCTCCCCCTCCCCCCATGGCGACAACAATTTTAGGGCCTGTGACTAATGATCGTAGGGGTCCCATGGCCATCCCCCCGCCCCCCATCCTGGATGCTGGTTTCACAATCAGCTTGCGTTCTTGATGCTGGTGGAACGGAAAGTTGATGAAAATCAGCGCCGGGCTGAACGTGTCAATGCGAATTAGAGTTCAGCGACTTGCACAGCAAACCCTCCTGCGTGAACTAGCGATTCCATAGTCATTTTTACGTGGCAGCAATTGAACTTATTGCGCTTTTTTGGTTTGATTTGTGAAAATGCAACTTCATCGCCGCAATGTTTGTTAACGGCATTTTTAGGCGCCACAACAGCTCGCGAGCATTGACCAAACGCGAGAATGAGATAGCGCTAGGGAGGGAAAGAGCACGGACGATGGCTGACAGCGATTGGCCGTCTGACGCACCAACACATCCAAACCTTCGGCAGCGCGCTCAGGCGAGGGGTATGAGGCGGAGCCAGGGACGGGCAGCTCGACGAGCTGCTCGACAAATTTGCCGTTGGAGAGAAAAAGAGGGCATGATAAAATTCTCAGAACGCCATAACGCCTTCCGTCGCTTTGCGCAGCGGGCAGTGGATAATTTCTCCACTGGTGGATAACTCTTTCCGATTCGAGTAGCCATTGGTTTTGCCTAGCTGTCAATAACACTTTTGTTTACATTTAGAGGTGTTGTTTTGCGGAATGAATAAAATAGTAAATTTGGCTTATTTACGGACCAGCTAGTGCAGAATTCACATCAGAAATGGTCTGAGACAGTATCGACTGTAAGCTTGTTCAAACAATCCGGGTAAAGTATAAAACGGGTTTTTTGCTGAACAAGTCTAGTTGAAACAAAATCGTATGAACTGGAGGACGAGGTTTGAATCCTTTCTGAACTTGCCGCCATCGCAGACGGTTGTCCTGTGCCATGTACCATGTGTGTCCATCAATTCCAGCCACCGCGAACGTTGGATCCGTTAACGTCCATATTTTACGCTCTCGTGCAAAAATATATAGAAACAACGCGGCACAATTGTTCCGTGCAATAAGGAGTGTCCGAAACCGCTCACGGTCTCTCGCCCTCGCCAGTCCATTATCCTGGCCTTAATGGCCGAAGCCTCCAAGTCATCTGGCCACTTAAATTTAAACCTACTACGCCCCCTCCGCAATGACGGATTAAACGGTACGCGGACTGAGTGGCCGCGGGAGGCCCCTTGGGTATAAATTTCAGCATTCAGCAAAGATTTTAATTTCTAATTTTATGTTCCGGCTCTTTGTTTTTCTTTCTAATTATGTCTTTGTGATTCTTAATTTCTTTTTTGTTTTAAATATTTTCTTCTTATCTGCTGCTTATTTTCCTTTCACTATGGATTTCCATTCTGTTACATCCTTTTCTATTTCCCCTTAGTTTAGTTAAGTTACAGTTAGTTTAGCACCAATAGGGCTAACTAAGTTTTAAGCAAGAGATTTATTGAAAAGAATGAATATTCATTTAAAATACATATGTTATCGTTACTCGCGTGAAAATTTGATGAGCTTATTGAATACAAATAAATGCACTATAGCAGGGATCTCCAAACTACGGCCCGCGTTCATGTTCAACCCCAGAGGCAGACAGATTGAAATTAATAAATGAAATGAAATGAAATGAAATGAAATATATGGTGTGTACAGTAGTCTCATCGTGGACCTCCATGAACGATAGAGGCTCCATGGACGAAGAGACTCAAAGACTACATGGGGCCCATATATGAGGGATTCCGACCAATACCCCCCACTCCCCCAAGAAAAAAATTAAAGTGTATTTGATTCAAAGCCAAGAGATGAAATAACCCCCCCACCCCCGCACAACACCTGGTTCTTTCGTTTCCATGCGTTTAACATGGCCTGTCCACTGAAGCCTCGCGAGCTTGATACGACAATGAGTGTGCTATCACACATACGATGATGATTGCGTCAGATTTGATAAAAATAAAATAACAACGTTAAAATTGTAAACCATGTGATTCAGTAGATAAGCTATGCAAGTGTACATATTCGTTTAAATGGATGAACAAAAAATTCATTGGGTGACGCGTTTGTCACGAGGCGTGGAACTTAGCGATGTGTGTGTCAATCCGAACACTACCGGGCTGCACCCTTCCATAAGCGACCCTGAGTTTTTGGGGATAGTCCGGAAGGTACAAGTAGGCACAACACCTCCGATAGGTGCAAAACAACGCAAACGATTCCGACCGGAACTCGCAACTCCAACGGATATGAGTTGCTTATAATTTCTTGTACCTAGTGATAATACTGGTCTTCCCAATCTCGTTGCACTTACGTGTCGGAACCGATTCTAACATGCCATAAGGCCATAACATAAGGTTGGATAAAAGAGAAGGATTAGCAGAAAAGGATTTTTTTTTGGTTTCTTATTTCTTAGCTTGACTATAAAAACTAGATACCTGTTATAAACCTAAATTTATGTGTTTTGATTATTTATTTAAAAAAACAGGTAAATTTATATTTTCTAAAAAATAATTTTGTAGCTAAATCGAGTGATAAAACATCTGAAATAACTCAAACAGCGATAAAACATCCTTTTTTGCAAGCTGTGAAACATGGTTTTTAATATTATTTAGTTTTCCACTGTTATATCAACTGGGGTGGAGCAGTAGATATGGCTATCCGACTGAAATGGTTTTTTATATGAAGTTTTCAACTGCATATCCCACTGCTCGACTTTTTAACCACGTTGCTATGGCGGCAAACACCATTTCACTCCACTGCCAAACGGATCGGTTAGCGAAGATTCTGATTGAGAAAACGCAATTGGATAACATTGGAATTTTGCTAACCTATCGTGTTGGATGTAATCGGTGAGTAGTGCACCGACCGCTATAGACGCACATCGATCATCCTCGCTGGATGCTATGACAGCGAGATCAATAGGACAGGTGTACGCGTCAGACCGATAGCGAGGACAATGTATGTGTGCGTTAGACGTAAGATAAAAAGCGAAGCAGGCAGTTCAGGCAAATAGCAACCATGAAGTATAAAGATAAAATAAAAGTGAACTTTAGCCGATCGGTTAGCAAAATTCCAATGTTATCCAATTGCGTTTTCTCAATCAGAATCTTCGCTAACCGATCGGTTTGGCAGTGGAGTGGAATGGTGTTTGCCGCCATAGCAACGTGGTTAAAAAGTCGAGCCAAAGTCTTTGAAAGAGAACAGGTCGAAGCGCTTAGAGTAAATTGACAGAAAGCCATGGGAAAATTTTGACAGTTAAATTGAACATTGTTTATGTTTAGCGATGGACGTTGCTATGGAGTGAATAAGAGTTTTGTTCAACATTTTGCACTCATTTCCTATTAGAATATTAAAAGAAGTAGAATCCAGTTAGAATATTACATGGCTGATACAATCCAAGGATCTCTTTTATCATTCGTCGCCGGGTTATAAGCAGAAGACGGTATGCATATTGTACTTGTGTGTGCCGATTCGATGTTTCATTTTACTCTCAGTGTTTAATTGAAGGTAAATAGGACTTCTGTTACCCAGTTGGAACATGTAAAGTGCTATTTTATGCCTGTTAAACTTTTCGTTCTTCCAGCAGGACTGTTGCAAACAGTAGTGATTCGTGGCCACGGAATGGCAAGCAATGAGGTTATCTGTATACAGAGTAGACTGCAACTATTTCTACTTTATTCTCCAGAAGTGATTGACCGCAAGAAATTTAACCAATATAATTTCCTAATAGTAAATTCGTCCACTTTTCCACGTTAACTATTAGCCGTGTTTTTGTAAACACTTTTTCATGAAACTGTCAAAAGCGAGCTGAAAATGGCAACCTAGCAACGGGCTTTGCATCGACCTGTTCTCCTTAATAGATCTTGAGTCGAGCAGTGGGATATGCAGTTGAAAACTTCATATAAAAAAACCATTTCAGTCGGATAGCCATATCTACTACTCCACCCCAGTTGATATAACAGTGGAAAACTAAATAATATTAAAAACCATGTTTCACAGCTTGCAAAAAAGGATGTTTTATCGCTGTTTGAGTTATTTCAGATGTTTTATCACTCGATTTAGCTACAAAATTATTTTTTAGAAAATATAAATTTACCTGTTTTTTTTTAATAAATAATCAAAACACATAAATTTAGGTTTATAACAGGTATCTAGTTTTTATAGTCAAGCTAAGAAATAAGAAACCAAAAAAAATCCTTTTCTGCTAATCCTTCTCTTTTATCCAACCTTATGTTATGGCCTTATGGCATGTTAGAATCGGTTTCGACACGTAAGTGCAACGAGATTGGGAAGACCAGTATTATCACTAGGTACAAGAAATTATAAGCAACTCATATCCGTTGGAGTTGCGAGTTCCGGTCGGAATCGTTTGCGTTGTTTTGCACCTATCGGAGGTGTTGTGCCTACTTGTACCTTCCGGACTATCCCCAAAAACTCAGGGTCGCTTATGGAAGGGTACAGCCCGGTAGTGTTCGGATTGACACACACATCGCTAAGTTCCACGCCTCGTGACAAACGCGTCACCCAATGAATTTTTTTTTTCATCCATTTAAACGAATATGTACACTTGCATAGCTTATTTACTGAATCACATGGTTTACAATTTTAACGTTGTTATTTTATTTTTATCAAATCTGACGCAATCATCATCGTATGTGTGATAGCACACTCATTGTCGTATCAAGCTCGCGAGGCTTCAGTGGACGGTCCTTGTTCAAGGCATGGAAACGATCGTCCCAGGCGTTGTGCAGGGAGAGGGGGTGAGGGGAGATTTCATCTCTTGGCTTTGAATCAAATACACTTTAATTTTTTTCTTGGGGGAGTGGGGGGTATTGGTCGGAATCCCTCATATATGGGCCCCATGTAGTCTTTGAGTCTCTTCGTCCATGGAGCCTCTATCGTTCATGGAGGTCCACGATGAGACTACTGTACACACCATATATGCTGGACTTTATATCCACGGAGCCTCCTGCGGCCAATCAGTCCGCTTGCGGTTAAATCCGCAATTGCGGAGAGGGCGTAATAGGTTTAAATTTAAGTGACCAGATGACTTGGAGGCGTCAGTCATTAAGGCCAGGATAATGGACTGGCGAGGGCGAGAGACCGTGAGCGGTTTCGGACACTCCTTATTGCACGGAATATGTGTACCGCGTTGTTTCAATATATTTTTGCACGAGAGCGTAAAATACGGACGTTCACGGATCCAACGTTCGCGGTGGCTGGAGTTGATGGACGCACATGGTATATGGCACAGGACAAGCGTCAGTGAAGGTGGCAAGCTCAGAAAGGATTCAAACCTCGTCCTCCAGTACATACGATTTTGTTTCAACTAGACTTGTTCAGCCTACATCCCGTTTTACACTTTACCCGGATTGTTTGAATAGCCTACAGTCAGTACTCTCTAAGGCCTGGTGTGGATTCTTCACTAGATGGTCCGTAAATAAGCAAAATTTACTATTTTATTCATTCCGCAAAACAACACCTCTAAATGAAAAACAAAAGTGTGATTGACAGATAGGCAAAATCAATGGCTACTCGAATCGGAAAGAGTTATCCACCGGTGGAGAAATTATCCATCGGTGGAGAAAATTATCCACCGGTGAAAATTTTATCGACTTTCGTTCGCTGATAGATGCACGAGTACAGCTGCTCAAGACAAAGGTCGAGGAAGTGGTGGCGAGCGAATACGACAGTGTAAGCGTTGCTGTGTGCTTGAAGAGAATCAACGACCTGTCCACGCAGTATGTGGAATTGCAAGAAGCGATTGTGGATGAGTGCGAAAACGAGCAGCATCGAAAGGATATTGTGGATCATCAAATTACTTTCGATGGAATTACATCAAATATGCGAACCGCTTTACTAAAAATTGATAATCGTTTTAGGGGAGCTGCCGAAGAGAAAACGTTGGAACAAAATGAAGGCAACGAACAAAATGGTGCAGGCGCCATCAAATTGTTAGCTGAGCAGCAAACAGAATTGTTAATATTGCTGTCGTGTTCATTTTATCTACTTGCCGAATCAACTTCGGTAGCAGATACAACCCCAAGAATCGATGTAAGGCTGCCGCGGATGAATTTACCCTCTTTCGATGGTGATATACTCAAATGGGCATCCTTTTATGATTTGTTTGAAACCGCTATTCATCAAAACGCATCGCTGCACATTGCACAAAGATTATACTTCTTGAAGACAAATCTAACCGGCGAAGCAGCTGCTTTAATTTCGCACTTAAAGATCGAAGACGGCAATTATGAGCCAGCTCTAGAGAAACTAAAGCAGAGGTACGAAAAACCGTTAGAGGCAGCTGTGAAACATATCGATCGATTCATGAAGCAACCGGCAATTGTTAAACCATCGGCAAGCGGCTTACGATCATTGCATGATATTTCCGACGAAGTGCTACGAGCACTGGCAGCTATGAAGCAAGAAGGACGGGATATTTGGCTAATACATATTCTTATCGAGAAGCTAGATCCTGAAACAAAGCAGCTGTGGTGTCTTAAGCAAGCCGAAGAAGGTGATAATGTGATGAAGTTGGACATATTTCTGAAGTTTATCGATGATCAAAGCTCAGCGTTGTTTATGGCAAAACCACTTCCAGAATGACCAGTAGTAGCAAGATATCAGAGACGTGAAGCATCTAAAGCATTGACAATTGGCGTTGTTGAGAACTCAGTTAAAGTTTGTGGCATTTGTCAAGGCGCACATAATACTTCAAATTGCACTAATTTCAAATCGATGAGCGTAATGGAAAGATTAGGTGCAGTTAAATCGTTGGGCCTGTGTTTCAACTGCTTGCAAAAGGGGCACAGAGTACCACAATGCAAGGCAGTGCAAAATTGTCACCTATGTCACAAACGCCACCACACATTTTTGCACATAACAGATCTAAGAAAACAGCCATTTGATAGAACGATTGAACGACCCAATTGCTTAGTCGTGTCCCAAGAAAAGGAACAGAGACAAGATAATGTTATAACAGAAGGAATTAGTAGAAGTGAAGAACATGTACAAACAATTCTTAGTGCGAGCACTGTTCCAAAATCGAAGGGGCAAATTTTATTATCCACTGCTATGGTTGATATTTACGATGATTCGGGAAACCGATTTGCATGTAGAACCCTTTTGGATTCAGGATCGCAACTTAATTTCATCACGACTAGAATGGCAAATATTATGACACAAAAAAGAAGAAATATTGACTGCGTAGTAAGTGGCTTTAATGGAAATGAAGTGCGTATTGTACAAGATATGAATATCAACATAGCATCACGCATAGAAAAATGTATGTTAAATATTGATGTGCTCATCACTCCTAAGATCACGAACGAATTGCCTGAAAGATCCTTTGATATTTCTGAATGGAATATTCCTACCGATATCGAGCTAGCTGATCCTACCTTTAACATGAGAGGAAAGGTAGATATATTGATCGGGTCAGAATGGTTTTGGAATCTGGTTAAGCCTAATCAGTTTGAGATGGGAAAGAGTCTTCCTATACTAACCAAAACATGGCTTGGATGGATAGCTGGAGGAGTCATTAATACTAATGTCCAAGTAATAGCGCAAACATTCTGTTTAACGAATAACGATACACTAGCTGATATACTTATTTTACAAATTTACAAATTTTACAAATTTCTGAAGATAGAAACATGTGATGAATACGTTCAAACACGAGACGACGATGAAACTGTAACACACTTTAATGAGACACATCGTCGAGACGCTGATGGAAGATTTTGGGTTTGCCTTCCATTCAAACCCAATTGCGAGAAGTTAGGTGATTCAAAAGAGATAGCCATGAAGAGGCTAAGTACAATAGAAAGATGCCTAGCTAAACAACCAGAACTTAGAGAACAATATTCAAGATTCATGCGTGAATATACAGGATTGGGTCATATGAGAAAAATTTCGAAACATGAAGAAGGCGATGCGAATGATGCCTATTACATACCACATCATTATGTGCTGAAGCCGTCGAGCACAACCACGAAGCTAAAAGTAGTTTTAGATGGATCAGCAGCTACGTCGAATGGTATAGCACTTAATAATATTTTACGGAAAGGGCCGACGGTTCAAAGAGAACTATTTACAATATTATTGAGTTCGAGAAGTTTTCGATATGCCATAACTGCTGATATACCCAAAATGTATCGGCAAATTCGAGTGCTTTCATCAGATACTCGATTTCAAAGAATTCTTTGGCGATATTGCGCTGAAGATCCAATTGACGTTTACGAATTGGAAACAGTAACATATGGCTTGACACCATCCCCCTTTCAAGCAACAATGTCATTGTTGCAGACAGCATTAGATCATAAAGATGAGTTCCCAGAAGCAGCAAGGGTGCTGGAACAAAATACATACGTTGATGATATAATTGCTGGTGAAAATGATTTAGATCGTGCATGCAAGTTACAGAGAGACTTAGAAAATATTCTAGCAAAGGCTTGTTTTGGTGCGCACAAGTGGTGTTCAAATAGTAGAGAAGTGTTAGAAAATATCGCGGAAGGAGATCGGGGTTTCAAATTAGAGGTGATAGATAAAAGCTCACCAATCTTAGTGAAAACGCTTGGCGTAGTGTGGAATCCTGATAAAGATTGGTATTCATTTGACGTTACTTGTAGTCAGCAAGAAGCGAATACGAGACGTAAAATATTGAGTGAAGTCGCAAAAATATGTGATGTGCTAGGACTGGTAGGCCCTGTTATAACGTTTGTAAAATTAATACTTCGAGAAGTAAGTGAGCTTAGAACTGGGTGGGATGAGATAGTGCCGCAAGTTATTATTAATAAGTGGATTTGCCTTCGTAATGAACTGTTTCATTTGAACCATTTGAAAGTGCCACGCTGGATTTTTGCGATTAATACTAAGGTGATTGAGCTCCATGGGTTTGCGGACGCTTCTGACAATGCGTACGGAGCTTGTGTTTATAGTCGATGCATCAATGACGATGATAGTGTAACAATGAATCTAATATGTAGCAAATCGCGCCTATTGCCAACTAAAATAGAAAAACGAAAGGCTATCACAACACCACGTGCAGAGCTACTTGCTGCACAGTTACTAGCTAGATTGGTTGTAAAAGTGATAGAAGCAATTGATGTGTCATTTAACAAAGTGTATTTGTGGACAGACTCACAAATTGTAGAAGCGTGGATACGTCACCCTCCAGAACAATTACAAACCTATGTTGCGAATCGTGTTAGAGAAATTCAGGGGTTTACAAAGGACTTTACATGGCGGTATATAACTTCGAAAAATAATCCTGCTGATATAATTTCGCGTGGTGAAACCCCCAAACGATTGTTGACTAATGAAGGGTGGTGATATGGGCCCTCCTTCTTAAGAACAAAGAGTGTAGTGTAAATGAGTGTGAATCCAGAAAATGATTTTGAGGTTCCTGAGTTAAAGGGCAAGGTGACGTTGATTGATGCAAGTATGAAAGGAGTAAAGTTGAATTTTGAATTTACCAGTGACTATAAAAGACTTTTACGAATGATGGTGTATATAGTGCGTTTTGCACACACAGAGTGTCTAAAGGAAGCGACTTAAAGAAAGATTTACCAACAAGTGCAGATTTAGAGGACAGTTTGAAGGTGCGGTGTATTCAACGTGAATCATTTGCGAGTGTTTGTCGAGCGTTAGAAAATGGTAATACGAAACATGAACTATTGAGCTTGAGACCATTTATTGATCCAGTGGATAAGTTATTGAGGGTTGGAGGACGGTTGAAAAGTGCATTTATTCCGTATGATACTCGACATCAGATGCTGTTACCAGCAAACCATAGGTTTGTGGAGATTCTTGTGCGACATTTACATGAAACGAACCTACACCAAGGACAAAAGGGATTGTTAGCAGTGGTTCGTCAACGGTTCTGGCCGCTAAGAGTAAAATCTACTATTAGGAAAGTGATTGCGAAGTGTGTTACTTGTTTCCGAGCAAACCCTACTACCATTGAGCAGTTGATGGCTGATTTACCGTCCTTATCGGGTACAACCAGCTTCAGTGTTTCATCAAACTGGTGTAGATTTTGCTGGACCATTTCTAATCAAATCTAGTGCTACTGGAAGAAAGCCATCGATTATAAAGACTTATGTTTGTTTGTTTGTGTGCATGATTACTCGTGCAATACACATTGAGCTAGTTTCCGACCTATCGACCGATGCATTTTTGGCGGCCCTGCGTCTTTTTATAAGCCGTAGAGGTCTTCCTCTTAGAATATTTTCAGATAACGCAACAAACTTCGTTGGAGCGCACAACGAGTTGGAAGAACTGGCTAAGATGTTTGCTGAGGAAGAAAATGCTAAGAGAATCGTTTACGAGTGTACCAGCCGCGGAATAGAATGGTCATTTATTCCTCCGAGGAGTCCCCATTTCGGCGGGATTTGGGAAGCTGGTGTAAAACAAGTGAAACATCACCTTACTCGCGTCGTAGGGGGCCATCGATTGTCCTATGAGGAACTGAATACGACTCTTATTCAGATAGAAGCAGTACTCAATTCAAGGCCTTTATCTCCTTGTTCTAACGATCCTTGCGATTTAACAGCCTTAACACCCGCACATTTTTTGATAGGGCGAGCAATGCAAACAACAGCTGAACCATCATATTTACATTTAAAATTATCCAGACTGTCTAGATGGCAACTTGTACAAACAATGGTACAGCAATTTTGGAAGAGATGGACTGTCGAATATCTTCCTGAGCTTCAGAATAGGACAAAGTGGAAAAATGAAGTAACAATTACACAAGGAGCATTAGTATTGCTAACGGAAACCAATTGTCCTACATTTCAGTGGCCATTAGGTAGAATAATACAGTTACATTCTGGAGCAGATGGTATTGTCAGAGTGGACGATGGTATAGACGCACATCGATCATCCTCGCTGGATGCTATGACAGCGAGATCAATAGGACAGGTGTACGCGTCAGACCGATAGCGAGGACAATGTATGTGTGCGTTAGACGTAAGATAAAAAGCGAAGCACGCGGTTCAGGCAAATAGCAACTGTGAAGTATAAAGATAAAATAAAAGTGAACTTAATTGAAATATTATCAAACAGATCGACTAAATTATCCACTCCGTTATCGACTTTCGTTCCCGATCAGGCCCAATATACCATGCAATATCGACCTGGAACGACTATGGGTCATGCCGATGCACTTAGTCGTATCCAAACAGTGGGAGTTGTTGATGATTTGGACATTGATGCGCAGTTGCAAATTGCTCAGTGCCGTGATCCTGACATCTCTAAACTTAAAACCGAACTGGAAAATAAGACAACCGTAGGATACACTTTAAAAGATGGGGTTGTCTATCGTGAATCTCCTCAGAAGAAATTGCAAATGATGGTTCCAAAAGAATTAATTAAAAGCATTATCCGTAATGTTTACAAAAACATTGGCCATGTAGGCGTAGATAAATGCTGTTCTCAAATTGCCAAACATTGGGGCCCTTTCCGTTTGAAGTTCCCCGCTGCGCAAATTCGAGCAGTTTCCTGCGCAGGAAATGTACCAAAATCTGCGCTGGCCAGCGCAGATTTTGGCCCGTTCCCCGATAAAAAGAGGACTTCAGCGATTCCTGCGCAGGCCTGCCAATCAGCTGGCGGAGCAAAAAAAAAACGGTAACAAAATTTAAAATTATTGGCGCCCATTTTTTCGTCCGCTTCTTCTCCCTCCCTCACCATGCCTTGCCTTACTTGCGCTTCTGCCCGTGCCTTCCGCCGCCAGCTGATTGGCTGTTGCGGTGTATGCGTTGATACTCATATGTGCATTGCGGTTGTGTATTGTTGTTATTGGTGGGTGTTAGCATTTATTAATTTGTGTGTGACCTTGAGACGCTGTGGGAGAAGCTGGATTGGGATTCAAAGTGTTATCGGTGTATTGATGGTTTATTTTATTTCGTGCCGCTGCTGATGAGACCATTCGATGCCCGTGGCAATCGAGGGTGACGAAGCCTATTTAAAACAAGCGTAGGAGAACGTCTAACATTAATCTAATATTTTTTGCGGGTGCGTTCTCGCGTGCGCGACTTCGGGGGTGCGTGCTCGCCCGCGCGCTTTCATGAGTGCGTGCTGGCGTGCGCGCTTTCGTGCGTGCGTGCATGTGTGCGTGCGTGCGTGCGTGTGTG
The DNA here is from genome assembly GCF_016920715.1 of Anopheles arabiensis. Taxonomy (NCBI): domain Eukaryota; kingdom Metazoa; phylum Arthropoda; class Insecta; order Diptera; family Culicidae; genus Anopheles; species Anopheles arabiensis. The sequence goes on from NC_053518.1 coordinate 53,545,906, forward strand.
TGTGCGTACGTGCTGGTGTGCGCGCGTTCATGCATGTGTGCGTGTGTGTGTGTGAGTTTGAGCGCGCGTGTTTGTGTGTTTGTGTGCGTGTGTGTGTGCGTGCGTTTGGAAACCCCAAAACTTTTTGATTCTGATGCGTACATTTCCATCCGCTGCGGCTACAAAGTCCATGCATTTTCGATCTCGCTACCTGAGAGACAACACAACTATTGACATTGGCATCTTTGCGATCGGCTCTGCTGTTGGGGGTATTAAAAAAACACGCGATCTAAGCAAACGTGCGTGTGATATATTGCACATTTATTTCTAATTCAGCTAGCGGACGCAAGTGGAAACAACATTTTGAATTGAATTCATACATACGAGGATTCTGGATTTGTTTATTACGGTGCACGTATGCTGCTGCACCTGTCCGTCCAGAATCTGGCGGCTTGTTGGCTTGGAGTCGATATCATGACGCCGTGCGACCGGCACTGCCTTGGAATGGGTTCGGATCGGTAGGTTCATGTTTTGGTCGAGTGCATTCCGTGTATTTGTCTCGTCACAGCGGTAGCCCGGCAGCAACAAAGTCAAGACAAACTCTTACCCGGTTGTGGACTGCTACGCTAAGTTCTTTTTATTATTATTATTACTATTATTGGCGTAATGGCCAACGCGATCATGCCGGCCTTTTCAGGACTTGAATATCACATCGCCGTATAGTCAGCTCTTGCTAAGCCGGACGGTTCATACGCGGTTAGAACCCACGACGGGCATGCAGATGCGCAGAATGATGGCGGTGCCGCGGGACCGCTCCTATCCAGCGGGTAACTTGCATTCTGCCACACTGTCTCCTGCTCGATGCATACGCTGCAGGCAGGGGGAAGGATGCACCTCCACGATAAAAAATAACACCGTCATGAACCAGCGGCGGACCTAACGGTAGGCGGACTAGGCGGTCTACAATTGGACAGAGTATTAGCAATAAGGGCCCCCGGAAAGATGGTCGTTGGGGCTCCGTGGCTGGAGAACCATTTGCACCTCCCCTTCCCCCATGGCTACTACAATTTTAGGGCCTGTGACCGATGATCGTAGGGGTCCCGTGGCCACCCCCCCTCCCCCTCATCCGCCGGCAATTTAAGTATACCGATTGAACGCCGATTCCAACAGCTGTGTGCTAGTACAGTATCGGACATTAAGATAGAACCCTGGTGTTTTCAACGCACCGTGCATTTGTTTTGCCACGTTACTTGTGTTTACGCGCGCGCGCGTGTGTGTGTGTGTGTGTGTGTGTGTGTGTGTGTGTGTGTGTGTGTGTGTGTGTGTGTGTGTGTGTGTGTGTGTGTGTGTGTGTGTGTGTGTGTGTGTGTGTGTGTGTGTGTGTGTGTGTGTGTGCGCGGGTTTTTGTCTGAAGAAACGTAGCTTGACATGGTTTCATATTGCGTTGAAAGCGTTCTGTTTATGTGTGTTATCATGTGAAACAGCGTGTGTTTACACTTGGATAAAAGCTAAAGTTTGCATCGACAGCAGCGCTTGTTCCTCGGACGAGAACGCAGGTGTGCTGTTTCATGAATCTGAATACGACACCGGGGCGAAATGAAAACGCGCACAATAGCAATGAACTCGGTATTCCCTCACAGGTGTTTCACCAGTGCACGCCATTGAAAGGCATGCGTGCATCTTTGCGTTGAACGTTGTGTGCGCATGGGAAACTTTGTGTGTGCATTGAGCAAGAGCGCAGGTGTTCTTTTCAATGGGCGTTTTGTTTCCTGAGCGCGGCAGTATTCTGTTCTGGTTTTGAATGGGTAGATGCTCGCTCGCTTACTCATTGATAGTTTTTATCAATACGCTTTTTTGCTGCTCGACAACGATGTGATTCATCGCGTATAGAAGCAGAATGCAGGCAGAGCACGGCATCAGTCGTGTCCAAGTTTTTAACCAGTGTGTTCTTGACGGTCTAAGCAAGCAATTTTAGTAACAATGGGTCGAGGTAAACATTGTACCGATTATCAGCGCCATATCATTAAGCGAATGGCGGCTGCTGGCATTAAGCGCAGAACGATCGATTTCGTGATGGAACGATCGCGCACGTTTGTGGCAAACGCGCTTCGGACAACCGAAACGCGCAAGTCACCCGGACGTCCTCGGAAGACCACGGCGGAGGAAGACCGTAAGATCGTAAACATATCGAAGAAACATCCGTTTAGCTCGGAACCAGAGATCCGAGGCAGACTGAAATTGGCGGTGACGCCGAGAACAGTTCAGCGAAGATTGGTCAGTGCCGGGCTACTCGCGCGAGTGCCACGCAAAGTGCCCAATTTAACACCTGCGCATAAAAACGCACGGGTGTTATTTGCAATTGAGCACATGTTCTTCGATGAGGAGGATTGGCGCAGGGTTTTGTGGTCAGACGAGTCGAAATTCAATCGACAGAGGTCGGACGGACGCAGGTTGGTTCGGCGCCCTGTTAACACTTTAAGCGCCGTGTCATATAAATTCGCATGACGGCTTTGTTCACCGCTCAGCTCTGTATCTGACGCTCACCAATTCTCTTGATAACGAATGAGGTAGGAAAGAGAGAACGAGAACGACATGTGCTACGACGCTTATCGCAATGAAACAAAAGAGTGATAACAATCGCACGAGAAACTGTCGCTCTCATCGCTCTCTTGCCATGCGCTACGTGCTCACTCAAAAACTGTGACGTCAGGCTGGCGGTCAAAGTGTTAATTGTGCTCTTGATCCGAAGTACTGCTTCAAAACTTTCAAGCATGGCGGTGGTAGTCTCATGGTGTGGGGATGCTTCTCCTACTATGGGATGGGTCCGTTGGTTCGAATCCACGGTAATTTAAATCGTTTTGGGTATCGAGACATTCTTGATACTCATTTGCTATCGCATGCTAGGAAGAACCTTCCTCGGTCTTGGATGTTTATGCAAGACAACGATTCTAAGCATACTTCCGGGACTGTCCAAACTTGGCTTGCTGACAACAATGTCAAAACAATGAAGTGGCCTGCCCTTAGCCCGGATCTCAATCCCATTGAGAACCTCTGGGCAATATTCAAGAAGAGGCTGGGTAAAAACATACCGGAAGATCTGGATCACCTCTTCGATCACATGCAAGAGGTGTGGAGCAAAATTCCACCTAAAACGATCCAGAATCTGGTGATGTCGATGCGTCAACGCATGATAAATGTCATCGTGGGCGACGGCAATAAGATCAAAAACTGAGCTTATTGCATTTTTGAATAGGGATCACTGCTTGCAAGGGTGGTGGTCCTGCTAATTACAACAAAGAACTAACCCAAAACACAAACAAACCACAAACAAATCTATCCGAAACGACATACTTGTGAAACAAACACACACACCAATACACACACACACACACACACACACACACACACACACACACACACACACACACACACACACACACACACACACACACACACACACACACACACACACACACACACACACACACACACACACACACACACACACACACACACACACACACACACACACACACACACACACACACACACACACACACACACACACACACACACACACACACTAACACATACAAATCACACATAAACCTGGCCCAACGGGTGCATGGTGCGTTGAAAACACCAGGGTTCTATCTTTATGTCCGATATTGTACCTAAAAACGTGCTGACTTCCCCATCATCTTTCATTTTGAATTTCTTTGAACATTTTTGTTTTATTTGTGGATCTAATGAATCACTCACAAGCAAAATTTCGTCAACATACAAAACGAGTATTATTTGTATAGTTCCTGTTTCAATCCATTCCTGAGTTCCTGAGAAGCCTGTTTCAATCCATAGATTGAACGATTCAATCGACAAACCAATCCTTTATCCTTCTCATAGCCTTCAGGCTGCATAATGTAAATTTCCTCGGATAAATCACCATTTAAAAAGGCAGTTTTAACATCCATCTGATGGATATGCATTCGTTTTTCGTTTGCTAATGCCAGAACCATACGTAATGTATCTAACTTGGCAACAGGTGAATAGGTTTCAGTATAATCTATACCTGGCTTCTGGGTGAAACCCCTAGCAACCAATCTTGCTTTATAAATGATTTCATTATTATTCCCACGTTTCATTTTGAATACCCACTTGCAAGATATAATTTTCCTACCTTTGGGTGGCTTTACCAGTGTCCAGCTGTCGTTTTTTTGCATCGCTTGCATCTCGCTGTCCATGGCGGATTGCCATTGTCCCCAGTCATCTCTTTTCTTCAACTCGGAAATTGAGCTTGGGATGTCGTTAACGAAGCTCAGCGCATTGAAAACATAACCAGCATAACTCATATCGAGATCTGCATGCCACTTGGGAGGTTTTATTTCACGACGAGAAACCTCTTCTTCATCAAAAGATTCTTCATTGTTGTTCACTAATGTCTCATCAGCACTGTTGAAACTAGTTTCAAGAGAATCTGCTTCTAACTCTTCTTCTTGTTCATCATCTTGCACAACAACGGGATTAACTTCTTTTGGAATAACCACTTCACTTTCGTCAGGATAGTGCCCACTAGAATTCTCCACAAAGATCACATCACGCGAGCAACTAATACAGTTTTTCTGAGGATTCCAAATACGATAACCATTTGCGGAATATCCAACAAATATTCCCTTCCATGACTTTGCATCAAACTTTCCACGAAATTGTTTCGGTATATGCACAAAAGCGTCCGATCCAAAAATCTTTAGGTTCGCAACGTTGGGTTTCTGTTTATTCCACAACTCATAAGGAGTTTTTCCAATGGCAGCAGCAGGGCTTCGATTTACTAAATAAGCTGCAGTTTGAACTGCCACACCCCACAACTTTTTGTCAAGGCTTTTGTCTTCCAACATAGAGCGCGCTTTTTCCACGAGAGTCCTATTCATCCTCTCACTTGTACCGTTTTGTTCAGGCGTGTACGAGTTGGTCCATTCCATTTGTATGCCTCTTTGTTTGCAATACAATTGAAATTCACGACTTTTGTATTCGCCACCGTTGTCGCATCGAAGTTTGGAAACGCGCACTCCAAACTTTGCACACACCATGGCCTCATACTCACGGAATTTCTGGTAAACCTCCGCCTTTGTTCTCATCAGGTACACCACAGTGAATTTGCTGCAATCGTCGATGAACGAAACAAAATATCGTTCACCGTTAACCCCATTGTTCTGCATCGGACCACACACGTCCGAGTGCACGAGTTCCAGGATTCTTGACGATTGTTGTCCACTCCGCATAGAAAAAAGATTCTCTTGTTTGTTTTGCTGTGATACACGCTTCACACACTTTGTCTTCTTTTCGTGGAACAGCACTGATCGGTAGCCCCAACACCATATTATTTTTCATGAGCACTTGCAAATTTTTTGAACTGAGGTGTCCGTACCGACGATGCCACAAATCGTATTCTTCCGGAATTTTACCACTAAACAAAGCACGATTCGATTTTTCTTGATATAACTCTACTTTATAGAGATTTCCACAATTTTCACCGGCCAAAACTAATTCGGAGTTTCTGAACACTTTTATTTCCCCTTTCATGAAAACGACCTTAAAACCTGCGTTATCCATTTTTCACACCGATAACAAGTTTACTCTTGCTTCCGGAATGTATAATACATTTTCTAAATTAATTGCACCAGAAATTTTACTGTGCACATTTTTTAAGCGCGAAATGTTTCCGCGGTGAGTAGCTGTAATGCACGCTCCTTCTTTTGCCACTGCAATATTCATGGGAAATTCCATTTTGTTAAGCTCAGTGAAAATTTCTTTATTATTCGTAATGTGCTCCGAAGCACCCGAATCCACAATCCATGTGGTTATCTCACTATCACTGATTGTCCCAATTATGAAACACGCATCATTTTTTACGTCACTTTTTCGTTCATTTCCTCGCGCATTCGAGACCCTACAGTCCTTTTTCATATGGCCTATTTTACCGCACTTGTGACACTTTCCAGAAAATCGTTTTTGATCCTTTCGTCCGACGAACGCCGCCGAAGGCCCACTGTCACTATTCACAAGACGTTCACTTCTTTTACATTCTTAGGCCAACAAACGTTGCTTCACAAAATCAACGCTTAAATCTTTTTCAGGAAGATTTTCCAAGGCTGTGATCAATGGATCATACGAGTCCGGCAAGCTGAGAAAGAGTTGCGAAACGATATCCGCTTCTATCAAATTCGCACCTGCTGTTCGGAGCTACCGTACCAAATCTTCAAATTTATGAAGATGCGCGCGCATGGAGTTTCCTTCATGCATCCTGAGTCGCCCAAGCTGTTTTCGCAAAATTGTCTGATTAACCGCAGATTTCTTTGCATACACTTCATTTAAACACGTCCACATTTGCTTCGCAGTGTTAGCATCACGCACTGTTTCTAAGCATTGATCAGCTAGAAACCCCACTAACAGGCATTTTGCTTTTCGATCCGCAACATCGAATAATTCCATTTTCTTTATGTCTTCAGGAACATCATCAGTCAGTGTATGTAACACACTTTCTGCATCCATCACCATTTTTACACGGAAACACCAATTGTCGAAGTTTCCTTCACCGCTATACCGCGGAATTCCAAGAATAACTTTTTCCATGGTGACTGGGCCCATAACCTGTTGTGATATGTGATCAAATGAAGTGACACCGAGAACAGCTAGCATGCGACTACATAGTTTTATTGAAATCCGAGTGTATATATACAAAGTTCGTCAGAGCATCTGACCAACGATCGGAAGCTGTTCGAGAAGCTTTACCCGATGAAGGAACCGATGCGCATCGCAGTGGCGAAGGAAGGGCAGTTCATTGTCGCTAAGGAATGTGGTGATATTTGTGTGCAAAGTGAAGTGAATGGCGAGTCGTTTCCGATCAGGTTAATGAATGTGTTGTTCATTCCGGAAGCGCAGGTAAATCTGTTATCCGTTCGGAAAATTGAGATGGCCGGTTTGAAGGTTGTTTTCGCAGATGGTGTTGTTAAGATCGAGCGAAATTCTGAGGTTATAGCAATCGGGATGCGTCGCGGGAAACTATACGTGATAGATTTCCATCTTAACGAAGCATCGTCTACAGCGTTATATTCGTGTGGACGAGTGCCAAAGAATCTCGAATTGTGGCATCGTAGATATGGACATCTCAGTGCGAAAAATCTTCAGGTGTTAATCGGAAATGACATGGTTTGCGGATTAAATGTGAAAATTTCACGATCGGGTGGCGATTTCGTGTGTGAGCCGTGTCTCATCGGGAAACAAACGCGTAAACCCTTTTCCGCGCGCGAGGGTCGACAATCGTCGCGAGTGCTCGAATTGATTCATTCGGACGTATGTGGCCCGGTGACGCCAGAAGTGCTAGAAGGCGAAAAGTATTTTGTTACTTTTGTCGACGACTGGAGTCGGTTTACGATGGTGTTTCTGTTGCGGTCAAAGGAAGAAGTATTCGACAACTTCCGTAAGTATGAAGCGCTGGTAAACGCAAAGTTTGGTTCATGTATTTCTCGCCTGCGTTGTGACAATGGAGGAGAATACATCAGTCGCAAATTTAGGAGTTTTTGCGAGCGAAAAGGAATCCAGATCGAGTGGACAGTTCCCTATGCTCCTGAACAAAACGGCGTGGGCGAGCGCATGAACAGAATCCCGTCGAGAAAGTTCGATCCATGTTAGAGGACCGCAGCATCAGCAAAGTATTTTGGGGAGTTGCCATAGAGACGGCAGCGTTTTTGACCAACCGCAGTCCTGCCAGTGCGCTTGATCAGCGTAAGACACCGTTTGAAATGTGGGAGGGAAGAAAACCAAATGTCCGAAGCTTGCGAGCTTTTGGATCAACTGTGTTTGTCCACATTCCAAAGGAGCGAAGGAAGAAGCTAGACGCAAAATCCTGGAAAGGGGTTTTTGTAGGGTATGCTCGTAATGGTTATCGAGTATGGAATCCTAATCGCAAGGAGATCGTCGTAGCTCGAGATGTGGTCTTCCTAGAAGGTGAAACAACAACTATTTTGGAAGATAGTCCGAAGCCTAGCTGCAGTCCTGATGTGTTCCCGATTCGTAGAGTGCGATACGAATCCGAAAGTGAGTCCGAGGCAGGAAGTAACGACGAGGATGTTCCCGATGATTCAGGCGGCGTCTCGGAGGCATCAGGCGTTGTACATGATGCAGAGACAAACGATGCGGATGAGGATGAGACCTTCGACAGCTGTGCAGACAGAATTGATCCTGGAGAGGGTTCAGATGAAGCTGAAGACGAAATGGTCGAAGTTCGGAAATCGGAACGAGACCGAAAGCATCCCAGCTGGCAAGCGGAGTATGACATGGGATATACTGGTTATGCCATGAATCTATGGGATCTATTGGAATCTATGGGAAACAGCTATTCGCGAAGAAGTGGATTCTCTAGAGCGAAATGAAACGTGGACACTAGTGAAACTTCCTAAAGGGCGTGTACCTATCACATGCAAATGGCTTTTCAAAATAAAGCAAAACGAGGCAAATGGTGAGCAGCGTAACAAGGCGAGACTTGTGGCACGTGGATTCAGCCAGGTTATCCTAGTTCTGTACGTGGACGACTTACTTGTTGTCGGTCGTCAGCTGAAGCAAATAGAAGCCGTCAAGAAATGTTTTTCGAAGGAATTCGAAATGACGGACATCGGAGAGGTACGCACATTTCTCGGTATGAGAATTAAAGAGAGAATCCTTCGCATCAGCCAGAGGGGATTTCTAGAGAACCTGCTTCGTCGCTTCAACATGCTTGAGTGCAAACCAGCATCTACACCGATGGAGTGTCGCCTGCACTTAAAAAGAGGAGAAGAAGCTGTGCGTACTGAGAAACCTTACCGAGAGTTGGTTGGCTGTCTCACGTGTAGCGACCTTGCCCGCTACGATCCGTTTTCGATAAGGCTACGTGTAGCTGCGGCTAAAGGGGCGGCCGTGAGAATAAATATTGCGGATAGTTGCGAGAGGAGAACGAGCGAACCGAAAACCGGGAGAGCGAGCGATCGGACGAAGCGGTACGATGATCGAGCGGTTTTGCGGCGCGATGGCGAAAAAAAGACGCGGCTTTTTGGTAACGGTTATCAGGTGGTTTGGTGGTGGTTTTGGCTCGTGCAATAAAGTTATAGTTGGTTTGGCGTAACATCAAAAAAAATAATTTATTTATTTAAAAAGAAAGTAGTTAGTCGTTTCACACGTACGTAACTCTAACTTCAAGACCTGACCAGTTTCAAAGCTGTCCAACGGAACTGCATTGGACACATGCCAAACGGATACTGCAGTACATTAAAGGAACGCTGGATTTGGCTTTGGTGTTTTCAGCGAAGGATCTGGTACCAGTACTGGAAGCATTTGCCGATGCAGATTGGGCGAACGATCTGGTGGATAGACGCTCTATCACTGGATACGTCTTCCGAGTATGCGGCGGTGCCGTCAGTTGGTTGACTAAGAAGCAGTCCACCATATCGTTGTCTTCGACGGAAGCGGAGCTCGTGGCCATGAGCACCGCAGTTTGCCATGGAGTTTGGCTGGTTCGTTTACTGAAGGAGCTTTCCATGGAACCGGAGGGTCCGGTGGTCTACTACGAAGACAACCAGTCGACGATAAGGGTAGTCGAGGAGGAGCGAGATACAGCGCGCTTGAAGCATGTCGATGTTCGACATCGATTCATCCGTGAAGAGATTCAGCGGGGGCGTGTTGCTGTTCGTTATGTCCCGACCGGTGAACAAGTTGCAGACATGATGACCAAGGGCTTGTCGTCCGGTGTGTTCCAGAAGCATCGAGCCAAACTGGGGTTGGCACCTTCCGGATATTGAGCGGGGGTGTTAGGATTGACAATATCCTACAGTTCGATCCTTTAACCCGACTCCATAAACCTACTATCAACCGGACTTCAAACTGACAGAAGTGTGTCCGCGCTTTTCGTAGCGTCACGTTCTGTCCTTTTCTATACCCACGTCATTCCTTGTATTCTGCATTCGACTCATTAACCTATATGTGAAGTGTGAAATAAAAAGCTTGAACTAATATTCTGAATCTTTTCCATCAATCTTATTAAATTTTAGATGTCAAAATTGTTGCAACATCAACTGATCTTTGCCATAATCCTGCAAGGTGGATTTAAAAATATCAGGTGGTGGACTCTAGTGCATTTTGACAATTCGTCACTTGACGTAAGGTCCCCAGGATTCAAACTTTGTTTACATTTATTAAATTTGGTCATATTGTTGGCACGATATCGACCGCGTGTGATCGGACAGGGAACAACATTATTTACAAACATTAAGCTGACTTGACAACTCGATCAAATATCCAAAATACCCGGCAGATGGCGTACAAGATTCACAAAGAGAGATAACACGATTAGATTGTGCGACAACCAGATCTCCGAAATAAGGGCCAATTCGCGAGCAGGTCAAATAGGGTCAAATAGCACAGCTGATCGAGGAACAGGGCGCCATCGCCAAACGTAGTTAGTAGCAAATATTAAGCCAGAAAGGACAGACGAATTTTTAAACTGCGCAATAAATAGAAACATACATAGCCAGTTCTAAAAACGTCTACCAAGCTACTAATAATAAATAGATAGCTACATCCGTAGCAACATTTAAAAATTCGTGCGAAACTTTCTAACGCAAGTTTTTTGTTATAAAAGTGTTCGCGATGACCAAGCGCGCATTTGATTGTGGTGGCTGCGAGCGGCATAACACCGTGGAAGATATGGTGCCTTGCGAAAAGTGCAGAAAGTGGTACCATTACGGGTGTGTCGGCGTCACTGTGATGTTAAAATCTTGGTGCAATTTGTGTGTGATGAAGGTGGCAAAATGCGAAGCTAAGGAGATGGGCCGTCTAAAGTCCTCTAAGGAAGCCATTGCGATGACTGGGGTGCCTGCTGAAAGCTGCGAAGGCGACAAAAGAGCCAAAAGAGTAGCACATAGCGAGGGCGAAGCCTCGGCGAATAAGCTGGCTACAGAGGAAAAAGAGCCCACTACATTCCATGCTGCAAAAAGGCCTCCTACCGCAAATTCACCGACAACAGCGCAACACAAAAGGTCTAAGCAAGCGGCACTCGAAAAGCTTATGGAAGTGCAACAGCAAGAACGGGAGATGGCCATAAAAGAGTACGAGCTCAAAATGGCTAACCTCAAGCTCGAACATTTAAAGATTCGGCTTCAGCTCGAGGAAAAAAGGCATCAATTCGATCTGCGACCGATGCACGGATCAAGCATCAGCAGCAGCAGCAGCAGCAACAGCAGCAGCAGCAGCAGCAACAGCAGCAGCAGCATCAGCAACAGCAACAGCACAAGCAGAAACAGTGTACGATAGCAGTGAGTGATGGTGAAATTGGTGAGCCCGCTAACGTCGAAATGGTAAATGTGAATCCTGCGACAGTAGCAGTCGTGGACACGTCAATTTTGTGTTGGTGTTGGCACGATATCGACCGCGTGTGATCGGACAGGGAACAACATTATTTACAAACATTAAGCTGACTTGACAACTCGATCAAATATCCAAAATACCCGGCAGATGGCGTACAAGATTCACAAAGAGAGATAACACGATTAGATTGTGCGACAACCAGATCTCCGAAATAAGGGCCAATTCGCGAGCAGGTCAAATAGGGTCAAATAGCACAGCTGATCGAGGAACAGGGCGCCATCGCCAAACGTAGTTAGTAGCAAATATTAAGCCAGAAAGGACAGACGAATTTTTAAACTGCGCAATAAATAGAAACATACATAGCCAGTTCTAAAAACGTCTACCAAGCTACTAATAATAAATAGATAGCTACATCCGTAGCAACACATATAATTTATCTACCCCATTTTTTCGATAAAATATTCTTTAAAAATATATTTTGGACTTTGAGAGTTCTTATTAAACATTAGAACATCGATTAAAGTGTGTTATTTTGTGTTATTCTTGAATTTATTCTAGAATTCATTGTGTTTTCGAAATTTTTGGAGATAAAAATTAAGAATACCATTATTTTTTCAATTTTCACATTGATTCCTTATTATCTACGAGCCGCATGGACAATTTACTTGAGATTAGAACTCATACTCACATGATTTTAAATTTCCTGCATAAACAAATCATCAAATCTTTTGTTAATATATCTCATTTTTTCGATAAAATCAATAGACACACAAAAATGCACATAATAAGAAAGAAATCTGTTCTATTTGCTAAACTTTGTGTGCGGAAACCAATGGTTAACGGTTCAAAAATGACGTAAAGTCCCTCGACTATGGTGACCCCCCAAAGGCCCTTATCTACCACCTGATATTTTTAATCCACTTGATAATCCTGATTGCCATAACAGAGCTGCCAACATCACCCAAGCGGAAATTTTCGGACGAAAACTCATACACTCTCATAATTTGACAAGCAATATATGATTGTATGTGTGGTTCTTCCATTCGTAACATTTCGCTCTCCAAGCCAAGCGTTGAAGCAGGTTATGTGTATTTCTTTTTGACTACTATGTTTAGTTTGCATTTAAATCAGTTGTGTTCTTTCGTATCGTATCATTCATATAAATACCAACAATTTAAAAACTATTTAACCTCAAAATGTCTAACGCTAAACGTGAAATGCAGATAGCAAATATGCCATTGCACGCTGTTGTGGTTATGTGCCGAAAAAAGTCTGAATCTCGTACACTGTTTCGTTTGTCAAATCGTGCACGAAATATCAATCGAAAACTCAGCCGAAAAGTGACTTTTTCACTCGCTTGGGCATCTGTTTGACCAAGGATAATGTATTTAGAAGGTTGATTTTTATCGTTTTTGCTGGGCGACATTGTGGGGGACATCTGTCACTCTCTGCATACAAATATCATTATCCCGCACCAGACCTCCCCGATTTTTATACCAGAGCCCCCGGAAGAGAAATGTCAAGTCGAGAAATGTCATTTTGCTCTGAACAACTTCACCTTGTCATTTATAACACCTTGTGTTTGACAGATAAACAATGCGGTGTGACCAAGGTTATACAGGGTAACTGTACCAAGGTGTGTTTATTTAGAAGGTGAATTATTAGCGCGTTTGCCGGGCGCCATCATTGAGTATTGTTATGTCAAATCGCATACAATTTTCTATAACCCCCTCCAGCCCTTCCTGTTTTTAATACCGGAGCACCCAGTATTGTTATGTCAGGTCGTGAAATGTCAATTTGCTCTAAAGCACTTCACCACCTAATATCCATACACCTTGCACCCGATTATCAGGACCAAGGTAAATAGAAAATGTTGCCAGATAAAAATCAAATTGGTTTGAATTTGGCCGGCAACAAAGTTGCGCTAGCTGTCAAAATCCATTCATTTTAACAGCAACAATGTTGCGCGCAACAAGATTAGACCAGTGCCTTAAGGGCCGTGTATGTGCTTCATCTCATGCGATTTTATCGCACGTGCGGCAAAACGCTTTTTCGTATGATATTGCAATTATTTGGATGATTTTAATAGTTTAACGATTATGACAAATTAAGTTGAGATTGTTTCTACAAAATACCACACATTTAGTTTGACAGAAAAAATCGGATGCGGCTTTCGACGAAATCAAAAATTTTTGATTCCGTCGTACGACGAAATCGCACGTTCGACGTTATCTGTCAAATTCCATATAAAATTTTGACAGGCCTTCCGATAAAATTGCATATGACCGTATTAATACCCCAAGTGCCACAAATCCACTAAACGACCACTAAACGGCTTCTAAACGACTCAAGTTCTCTACCTAAACGGCATATAGAAAGACTTCGTTTAGCAGACGGCAAACGACTCATGCATTCTAAAAATAGCAAAAAGCTGGTGGCGCTCTCTGTTCGTGGGATACCCCAACCAGTTGAGCTTCATCGCTTGGAGGAGAGCTTTCTCATTTCCTCTGAACTGTTGTATGGTTTCGCATTGAAGTTATGCATCGCTAGAACTAGAACGGCGATACGATTGTTTAAATACTAAACTCCAATGGAAAACACCAGTACTGAAGAAAGTGAGATTTGAGTAATGGTCGTTGGTGTTGATACCCACGTATCTGACCACACGACCATTCATATAGATTTTTGCTCAGAAAGTTAGAAGGCTATATAGGTCATGATAAGATGAAACTTGTCGAAACACATTGCAAGAAAAGGATAGCAATATAATGATGAGTTGTAATACGCCATCTATTGATCAAACCAATGAAGCTGTGGAGCTTTCATTTTTTTCTATGGATATTCAATTTTCCAGTCGTTTAAGCTTAATCTGTGGCGCTTGGGACACGATGCGCAATCTCAGATTGCGCATATATTCGTTTTATCAAAACATAAGTCATTTCGCGTAGCCAACCCTGAGCTATAAACGTCATTTCCATACATTTTCAGATTGCGCCAAGATTGCGCTTAAATTTTCAAGATTATATGTCCGAGATATATAATTTTTTTTTGACAGATAAATATATCAAACCGACCCGTTTGACAGATAAATATATGCGCAATCTGAGATAGCGCATCGTCTATTGCGACGGTGATGGAGCACAGACACGGGCCTCGTGGCAACGCTCATCGGATGCGATTTTATCGGACGAGATTTACCGTCCAAATAGACATACCGTCCAAATAGACATACCGTCCAAATAGACATAGAGCGACAACGTCGCGCGCGACGAAAAATAGCTCAAAATTTTACTCGGTGTAGATCAAAGTAGCTCATTTGACTCAGTCAACCAACTTGTTTTTTATTTGAAAACACACAAAAATAGGTTAAAATGTGTTCAAATCTATTTTTTTGCGTTTGGCATGAATCTGGCTTGTAAACAAAGTGGATAATTCGATTATTTCGGATGAAGCAAAACTGTCGCGCGAGACGAGTAGCTCTGTTTGCAAAATTGAGCTACTTTTTTCTGCGCGCGAAGTCGTCGCGCGCGGCGTTTTCGCTGTATGTCTATTTGGACGGTAACGTCGGACGTGCGATTGCGTCGTCCGACCAAGGTGGATTTAAAAATATCAGGTGGTGGACAAGGTGTATGGATATTAGGAGGTGAAGTGCTTCAGAGCAAGGTGTCTTTATTAAGGAGGTGAATTGTTAGCGCGTTTTCCGGGCGCCATCATTGAGTATTGTTATGTCAAATCGCATACAATTTTCTATACCCCCTCCAGCCCCCCAAGTATTGTTATGTCAAGTCGTGAAATGTCAATTTGCTCTGAAGCACTTCACCTCCTAATATCCATACACCTTGCTTCAGAGCAAATTGTCATTTCACGACTTGACATAACAATACTGGGGGCTCCGGTATTAAAATCGAGGAGGGCTGGAGGGGGGTATAGAAAATTGTATGCGATTTGACATAACAATACTCAATGATGGCGCCCGAAAAACGCGCTAACAATTCACCTCCTTAATAAACACACCTTGGTGGTGGACTCTACCCAGTCAGACAAATCGGACTTAATTTACCCCTATCTTACCGCTAAATTACCGGTAATTTAAGAGTAATTTAATGGTAAATTAGCAGTCGTTAATTTACCCATTCGAGCAGTTTTGACAGATCCTATTCCTTCCTCTATTTTGTTAAATTTTTTTCGGCTAAATTGTTAATAAATAACACGAAATTTATTATATTACAGTTGAATGGTTATATTCAATCATTTTCCTTAACTTTTACAAACGATTACAATGAATTTTTATAGCAAACTCGACTTGAACAGCCGCTTCACCCGGAGAAGGTGGTGCACAATTAGCACTAATAAACACTATTTCTCGGCTGTTTTTTACATTTTACAGTTTCAAACACACCGCCGACGTCTTCTTCCACTAAAATATCATTAAAACAATACTCATTTTGGTCTAATTTATATCTTTTTACTGACAACAAACAACAACACTTCGTACCGCTAAATTGCTCTTAAATTACTGTTATGACAGACACAAAACTTTCAATGATATTTTAGTGGAAGAAGACGTCGGCGGTGTGTTTAAAACTGCAAAATGTAAAAAAAAAACAGCCGAGAAATAGTGTTTATTAGTGCTAATTGTGCACCACCTTCTCCGGGTGAAGCGGCTGTTCAAGTCGAGTTTGCTATAAAAAAATCATTGTAACCGTTTGTATAAGTTAAGGAAAATGATTGAATATAACCAGTAAACTGTAATATAATAAATTTCGTGTTATTTATTAACAATTTAGCCGAAAAAAATAAAAACAAAATAGAGGAAGGAATAGGATCTGTCAAAACTGCTCGAATGGGTAAATTAACGACTGCTAATTTACCATTAAATTACTCTTAAATTACCGGTAATTTAGCGGTAAGATAGGGGTAAATTAAGTCCGATTTGTCTGACTGGGTAGTGCATTTTGACAATTCGTCACTTGACGTAAGGTCCCCAGGATTCAAACTTTGTTTACATTAATTAAATTTGTTCATATAATTTATGTACCCCACTTTTTCGAATAAATATTTTTTAATAATATATTTTGGACTTTGTGAGTCCTTATTTAACATTGAAACATACATTAAAGTGTGTTATTTTGTGTTATTCTGTGAATTTATTCTAGATTTCTTTGTGTTTTCGACATTTTTGATGCTAAAAATTAAGAAATCATTAATTTTTTTTTCAATTTTTACATTAATTCCTCATTATCTACGAGCTGCATGGACAATTTACTTGAGATTAGATCTCATGCTAGCATAATTTTTAATTTCGTGCATAAACAAATCATCAAATCTTTTGTTAATATATTACGTTTTTTCGATAAAATCAATAGACACACAAAAATGCACATAATAAGAAAGAAATCTCTTCTATTTGCTAAGCTTTGAGTGCGGAAACCAATGGTCAACGGTTCTAAAATGACGTAAAGTCCCTCAACTATGGCGACCCCCCAAAGGCCCTAATCCACCACCTAACATTTTTAATTCACCTTGCGTCCGACGTTATATGCAAGGTGTTATAAATGACAAGGTGAAGTTGTTCAGAGCAAAATGACATTTCTCGACTTGACATTTCTCTTCCGGGGGCTCCGGTATAAAAATCGGGGAGGGCTGGTGAGGGGTATTGAAATTGGTATGCAGAGATTGACAGATGTCCCCCACAATGTCGCCCAGCAAAATCGATAAAAATCAACCTTCTAAATATATTATCCTTGGTCTGGTGCGGGATAATGATATTTGTATGCAGAGAGTGACAGATGTCCCCCACAATGTCGCCCAGCAAAACCGATAAAAATCAACCTTCTAAATACATTATCCTTGGTTATATGTCAAATCCCATATAAAAATTTGACAGACCGTCCGATATATCGCCTCTGAAAAAGCGTTGCCACCACCCAAAGTGGGTAGAAAGGAGGTGTCGTCATGTAGAACAATTGGGGATCGAGGCTTTAGAAAAAAGCACAAAACCAGGATCGACGGCAGTTGTCAAATGTTGCTGGTATTTGGATATGACGAATGTTGCTGGTATCTGGATATGATAAATGAATTGTTTTCGTTTGATAAACAGTTGTTTAGCACTAAAAAAATGTATTTTGCATCCACTTTCCATAAATCGGCATTTTACACGTTGTAATGCTGCTGCTGCCTGTAAACAAATATCGACGGCTGTTGTCAAAATGAATCTCAAAATGGCAACATGCCAAACGCTAAGAAGACACCTCCTCTATATTCCACCTTGGCCACCACCCTAAAGCTCTTTTCCACCACCTGGTATTTTTAATCCACCTTGGGCCCCGTTAATACATATTGTGAACAGGTAAAAGTAAGGCTCAGCCCTTTACGTTACGCTAGCGTAACGCGTAACGCCAGTTTATCACAAACCTAAGCAGCATTTTGGAACGCCTTTTTTAACCGCCGTGGATGAGCAAATTAATAGATTATCATGTCTTATTATTGCTTATTTTTACATGATTATTGGAAAAGCAACAATTTTTGAATAATCATAAAAAAGAACGGCAATCGCTAATAAAGATAAAACTCATTGATACTTCATGAGTATAAATAAATTATAGTATTACTATTAGGCCATCATTTTTAACAGCAATCAGAGTTGTAACAACTTCAAGTATTATAAATAATAAAAATACTATACATAAGAAAGGGTTACTTATAAAAAATGATTATTTATTTATTTTCCCAGCTATTGATAAAGCAGGATAATGAAATACATACAAATATTTACTAACTTCATTTACCTAACTTTAAAAAAGAGCCCTCGCAATTACCTAAAGTAATGTTTATTCAAAATGGCCGGAACAATAGATGGAATAGGTAATAATTATATTTCACATATACTATTTATTTATAAATATTTTTAATATTTTATATTTTCTAATCATAAGAAATTTTACTCCAATTGAAAGCTTTTGGGATGTTTATGAACTTCCTTCTTTCAGACTATTTTTCATAAATCATAATGCAACAATGAAAAATATTGAACTTTCGATTTAATTGTTATTTAAAAATTAAATCTCGTAGAAATCGATTCATCTTAAAGCAATTATTTTTTTTATCGCAATTTAAAATATTTTTTATTCAAATAATGTACACTGGTCGTTCGCCTGGATGACAAAACTGTAATAAAAATGCTGCTTGGGAATATTTTAAGGGATGTAACGCTTCTGCAATGTAACGTAGAGGGCAGAACCTTACTTTTACCTGCAAAGACAAATTTTCAAGAATAAGATTAACAAGTGTAAAGTTATTGAAGTGATTGTAGATAGAATGTTTGACTGTAAACCATCGGATTGGCGTGTTTCTTCGAGGCACGAACTTCTCAACACCCTAGCACAGGATGGCGGTGTTTCGTTTGGCCTTTACTTTGAAACAAGCACATTGGTAACAATCTTCGGTGTTGAAATATATCAATTGTACGATCTATTAGTGCACGATTTGTCGAAAAATGCAAGAGAAAGGATTCAAAAACTGATGCTGCTACAGAACACATCAAGTCGTTGCATTCGGATACAAAGATTGGAAATTACGCGGTTTTTGCGTCTTGTTTTAGGAAACGCAACTAGATTGCAGGGAACAACATTATGTGATGGTATCTCAATCATTTTAAATTGCCTGCCAAAATTAATGGAGCCTCTACTAATATACGGATGGAACAGCGTATTCGATGGAGAATACTGTGGTTATGAAATCTATCACGGAGTGTTGGAATGGCGATGGCTTATTCTGCTGCTTGCAAAGGAAATGAAAGAATTTATGAACACATCTAATACCGATAGTGGAAAATGCTTCAGCAAAAGAAATTCGCTCATAACTTTTGAAAGACTTTATCGTACACTGTTGATCGATATGCTGGAACTGGCATTTCATCAATTTCGCATAAATGCGATAGAAGATGTCATCTTTGAAGCTCCGTATCAATGTAACTGTGTAAAGTTAATGTGGCTTGGTATGATGGTCTTGTCGGAAACAAACAAAGAACTGATAAATTTTTGGACAAATTTAAACGAGTGCTTCCCAGCTTTACTGAAGGAAAGAAAGGATGGTTATATATTTAAGATATGGCTTATAAATGCATTGGCCCACTTCTCCGAACAAAAGAAGGATCTGGAAGGAATTGAACAGCCCATTGCAAAGCTTCCTCATCACTACACCCTCATTGACGATATCGTGAAGGAATTTATTAAATCATGCAACACAGAACAACATGTGAGAGTATTTTTGATATTGCTGAAACCAATAATCACGGAACTGTGGCCGGTACGATTTGAAACTGTTATTCTCCTTTGGGATTATTTTAGTGTCCGACTAAACTCATCATTTCATTCGAATAGTGATTCGTTAGATGCTGTTTGTTGTGTTAGTCGGTCAATCGATGATTTTATTAAACAGGCAGCCGTGCTTGCTTCACCAGAATCAACAAAAAATAGCTTGAATCCTAAAATGAACAGTTTCAATATGTTTCTCATTTTGTTGACATCAATGATACGATATAACACGGCAAAGGCGTTGAAGACAAAAGTACAAATTATTTTCAATCGCATATTTCTTAAACTTGGCCCTAAAAAGTACGAAAACATGACAGAACAATCTATATATAACCTTGGGCTTATGCTACTTACTATGATTAGTGCCACGAACTTCGAAGAGGATTATTGTAGAGTGTCGAAACAAATGCAGTTGATCCGACTAACAGGTGGACCAATAAATTTACCTGTTGATATTATTATTAAACGTATCACAATTGCGACACAAGCTCACATGGCTCTCTTAGTGTTGTTTAGTAACACATGTTTCGATAAAACATCACATAGTGTCACTTTTTTGGAAAGCTTTGAAAATGCTCTTCAAAAGTATGGTAATCGTTTGCAACCAGCATTGGAATTGATAGCGGAAGGAACAATTTTAATTTACAATAAAGCAATTTCTAAAAGGTCACTAGCACGTGGTGAAAAAAGTCTAATTGGACCATGGATGCTGAAATATATACGTCATAGTACATCTGATCGATGGCACAAATTACTTGATGGTAAGAATGCCTGACTATTATTTCATTGCGTTGCTTATTATTAATTATATTTCTTCCATTTTAGCGATATCCAAATGTTTAAAATCTTCAATTTCAATGGACGAAGATTTTTTAACGGCGATTAATCAACATGTCATGCCATTTGTCAACGAACAGTATTCAAAAAAGATCTCTACTCCACCGTGCATAGCCCAAATTGCCGCCTATATAACCATAAGAAGTATATCTAATAATGCTCAAAATGGTCAGATTTTGTCATATTTTAGTACCTATGCCAATTGTCCTACGGCACATTCAGATCAACAGCTGACTTACTTGAAATTGATAGGAGAAAGCCGCAAAATGTTAACATTGATAGACGAAAAGACTATTCTACGGCTTTGGTTAAAAATGGGTTTTTTTTATGATCGCGAAATTCTTTTGGACCTGACACGAGTAGTATATGGGTTAGATGAGTTCAAAGCATTATGTGAGATCCCGCAGTACGAAATATTCGAAAGTAATGCAATTCCAATTGAACTATTTTTTCGCTTTGTTGGTAAACGTTATCGAGAAGTAGATAATATCATAAAAATGGATTTGAAAATGAAGCTTCATACGATATTTCAACAGTTTGATAAATGGATACCCAATCCCAGTCGAATCATCAGACAGCGAATACTTGCCGTTCTAGTGTTGGCTTTAAAAGAATGTACTCATGCATTTTATATAAAATCAAATTCAACGTGCCTATACCATCTAGCTTTTAAGCACTTCTTTCTGCCATTTTCTGTTCTTACCGACCGTTATGTTCAACTAGATTATATTGAAGATGTTGCAAGAGTTTGGCATAAAGTAATGGAAATCCTCGGAAGAATGGAATATAGGAGCGATCCAATGATTGGGGATAATGTGATTAACATGTTGATCAAATGGGTACCACAATTTGCTAAACTGTCTAATTCCGAACATGCATTAAGGCCAGTAATGTTGTTTTTCTGCAGTCGTAATGAAGAATTAGTTCTCTACGCAATGCCGCGATTCGTATTAACTTACGTCGATCTCCAACGATGCCTTCCAAAATCGAATGCTCTTCAAGCTATGCAAATATTGCAAACGCTAATAGAATCTCTCCTGAAGCGAAAGGACTACGGGAAAATAATACTTTTTATACGAACAGTGGGTCTATCAGTAATGCAACATGCTTTCATGTGCAACGAAACGTTTTCTACTCGCATTATCGCTATGGAGTTGTTGAACAATTTAATGATCAGCACAGAAGGGCCTTCAAATATAGTAAAACAAGAAATGCGAAATGTTTTTTCTCTATTTACTCGCAAATATTTATCACTTTATGCGGAAAGTTACTTTACATTTGTCTGTCGACTTGCGGATCGCAATCCAAATTTTATACGTCTAATAATTGATGAGGTTCGCAGTGAGGTAGGGCAAGCAGAAAAAATACGTGGTCAGGAAACAGATTTATTCTTACGGAATGCGTTGCATCGATTAGAAACCGTGTGTGAACAGAATAAAATATAGTAAAAATAATGTATTTTTTGTTACATAGATGTAATAATAAAAATAATGTAAGAATTGCAACATATAAGCATGAAGTAAATCTTCCTAAATCAATCTTATTTCAATCTCTATAAATCTTATTATAAATCTTATCTTATAAATCTTATTTCAATCTTTCAAGACTGTGGGCCCCTTTCCGAATATGTCTTATTATGTCGAAACTAAAACTACGCAGGGTGGCCACCCAAAAACGCAGGGAAAACTGGGAATTAGCCGGGAATTTTATTTTTCCGAAAAAAATGGGTTTTGTATATTGTTCCCAACTTACCATAGGCCATCAACATCACACCAATTTGTAAGGACAACATTTTCCGATTCTTACATGAGTCTGCTTCGAACAAAGTGTTATTCTACCTCGATACATGTCAACGAAACACTGACCTACCGCGACGGTACTCGAGGTACAGTTGTACGATCATCACATTACATGGCGACCGTGACCATAATCTGCAATCGACGGGCAGAAGTTAAAATCAAGTAATATGTGGTAGGCCGCAAATACACGACGCGCGTTTCCGCGAGCGCGTTCAAACGCGTATAACAGTTCCGCAGAGATATCCAGCATGAGCATCTCTGCGTTTCCGCGGTAGCGCGTTCGAATGACATTTCATTTATATGGCTGGATTGTTATACGCGTCGTGTATTTGCGGCCATATATATAACGGTAACGTAAAGTGCAAGTAACATCCCAGGTGACAACTGTTCTACATTTTTAGCTTATAAGCTAAAAATGTAGATTTTTTTTTTATTGATTTTTATAGAGACTTTGAGCCTTTCGGCTTCATTCGCCTCTTCTTAAACTACTTAAACCTAACAATCTTCTTACCCAGGGGATTTCCTCCCTGTGTAAACCTTAATCCGGGTTTGCTCGGTTTCCTTAAAACTAAGCTTAAAACTAAAAGGAAGATCAATTTAATAATTTATCAATTTAAGATCAATATTAATTTACGACACATATTATTCTGATAAACTAAATTTCTTCATAAAGGTTTGTCATACAAAGGAATTTGAGGAGTTTTCGCTGACATTTGGGGTCGGGTGATAGGATGATGTCTATGCTGGTATCAAGATGGCATAAGGCGCGTTCGGTGGTGTATCCATGGCAATCGGTGAGAATATGACGAACAGTAATGTTTACGCCACAAAACCTGCATAACGGTGGGCTGGACTTTTCTAGGAGATAGGAATGTGTAAGCCGGGTGTGTCCAATCCTGAGGCGTGATAGCACTCGTTGGTTCCGGCTGGAGTGTGTGTCTTTCCAGGCTGTTGTTGATGGTTTGATGGTTCGAAGAATAGAATTTTGTTTCCGGTGCCAGGTGAGGTTCCATTTTTGGTCAACTATTGTTTTGCTCCATTTGTTGAAGTCTCTGCGGGCTATGGTTGTGTTGTTTTCTGGAGGACGGAGCCGACCCTGGTTTACAAATTGGTCAGCTTTCTCGTTTCCGCTGATACCCGAGTGACCAGGTATCCAGCAGAATGTTATAACCGGGGAGTTATCTAGTTGATCTAATAGTTGGATGTGCGGATCTCGGATGTTACCGTGTTCTAGGGCGGCTAGAACACTGGCACTGTCGCTGAAAATAATATTTGGTTTATTAAGGCAAATACCTTCTTGCGCGGCGACTATCATGGCTATTGCTTCAGCTGAGAATATAGAGGTATGGTCTGGTAGTTTGATGGCACAACTGTTGTTGGAGGAGAAAATACCGAAACCGGCGGATTCATTGAGGACAGAGCCGTTGGTAAAGATATGATGGTGATTCTGGTATTTGCTTTGGATGAGACTGGTAAAATGATGGCCGGCGATATGGCTGCAATTTCCTGCACGTAGTTTATCTTTTAAAGACCAGTCTATTGTAGCCGGTTGACGATACCAAGGGCGCCCTCCGCGTCCGGTAAGCTTGCTGATATGGGGAAGCTGGTTGTTGGTAAGCGTATGAAATTGTGCATTGACTCTGTTGATAAATGATTCGGCTTTGATGTCCTTCTCTAGGATGCGTCCTGCTGCTGCTGTTAATCTGTTGGTGATAATGTAATCAAAAGGAAGAAGTCCGCTCTCACAAAGTAGAGAGAGGATTGGACTGGTGCAGAAGGCTCCAGTTGAAAGGCGGATGGCTGTATGGTATATGGGAGCAATACGCTTCTCAAAGTTTTCTCTTTGGCGAGAGACAATCTCAATACCGTAGAGAAGTTTGGGAAGCAGCCAGCTATTGAGGATCTGCAGAAGTGTTTGACGTGATGCACGATGTTATCCAGCTCCTAACATCCTAAAGAGGTTCAGTCTGGTTTTTGCTTCTTTTCTTATCCGGTTGGAGTGGGGAATGAAAGTAAGTTTTGTGTCAAATGTAACACCTAATATTTTCGCTGAGTTTACATTTGGTATGATGTGGTCGTGAAGTTTGATTGGTAGTTTGCGATGAAAGCCCATTTTGCAGATATGGAGGATTTGAGATTTGGAATGGGATATTTCACGACCTGTCCACCGAGACCAGT
This sequence comes from Anopheles arabiensis, assembly GCF_016920715.1. Classification (NCBI taxonomy): domain Eukaryota; kingdom Metazoa; phylum Arthropoda; class Insecta; order Diptera; family Culicidae; genus Anopheles; species Anopheles arabiensis. Next base: position 53,570,402 of record NC_053518.1, read on the forward strand.
GCCTTATCTTGTCAACTCCTTCTTGGAAAAGCTGACGAGACGTGCTAACAGATCTCGATGAAGAGACTAGAATGATATCATCGGCATAGACAAAAGGTTTGATTTCATATGGATTGGAGCAAAACAGAGATTCAATACTGATAAGGAAAAGTGTAGGAGAAAGGATGCCCCCCTGAGGGACACCGTTTTCTAGAGGATTCGGATTAGAAACACTATTACCGATTAGGACTCTAAATGATCTGTCTGTAAAAAAATTGTCTATGAAATTAGTGAGCCGGCCACCAAAGCCCCAAAAAGCTAGTTGAGAAAGAATGGAATGGCGCCAAGTGCGATCAAAAGCTTTGGAAATATCTATGATGGCAAAGTCCATGTGATGATCCTGGTCTATTGATTTTTGAATAGTATCATCTAATTTAGCAAAATATGTTTCCGTGCCCAACCCGCTCCGAAAAGCGTGTTGGTCAGAGCTAAGCAGGTTTTTGTCTTCTAATTCTTGCGAGAGGCGGCGATTTACCATGCGTTCTAAAACTTTACCCATGCAGCTAAGGAGGGAGATTGGACGATAGCTATCAACGTTGTGGTTAGGTTTGTTAGGTTTGGGTATGGGGATAGTTAAACTACTTTTCCAATCATTAGGAATATTACCGGAAGACCAAATACTATTGTAAATGTTAAGAAGGGTGGATTTAGATTCTACAGGAAGGTTTTGCAGTAAGGGATATCCTATGTTATCGGGACCAGCAGATCTGCCTTTACATTTCCTTAGTGCCCAATGGAGTTCAGTTATTGTGAAAAGACTATTGTATCTATGTTCAGTGGCATCAGGGAAAGAAATGGGAAGAGATTCAGTGTTAAGTTTATGGGTTTGAAAATTACTCGGATAATTGTATGTGGCAGAAACATCAGAAAAGTGGATGGCAAAGGCTTCAGGTACTTCAGCAGGGGCTATGATAGTGTCCTGGGTTTTGAGAACTATCGTGGAGCTTTGTTGATTTTTACCATTCAAACATCCGACTCGCCTCCACACTTCCTTGCTAGATAACTGAGGATAGATTTCATTAATGAAATTATCCCAGTAATTCTTTTTGGCAAGACGAACTGCTTCCTTGGCAAGTCGATTGGCTGTACGATATTCCTCAGCAAAAATGGGTGTGAAAAAGTTATCCGGATTTTTGCTAGCTCGGCGGAATTTGCGCAAAGCAGCTCTGCGAGCTTTAATAGCTGCAGCAACTGTTGCGTTCCACCATGTTGGTTCACATCTTTTTCCAGGTTTTCCAGTTGTACGGGGAATACTCCGAGAAGCGGCGTATTCAATGCATGCTAAAACGAGAGAGAGGGGGATTTTCATCAAGTGGAAGATTGAACATTATTTCTCTTTGATATGCTGCCCAATTGGCCTCTTCATATTTCCACCTGGGGCGGAGAAGTGGCCGCTGGGGATTTAAACTACTGTGGATTAAAAGTGGAAAATGATCACTACCATGAGTGTCATTAGAAACTGTAACTGTGAACTGCTGTGCCATAGAAGATGACACAGCGCAGTAGTCAAGTATGGAGCCTTTGCCGTTTATGGGAGAAATACGTGTAGCGGATTGGTTTGAAATTACTTCCAGACCAATCGTTTCAAAAACACAAGCAATGCTGTTCCCTCTGTTACATGAGGTCGAGCATTCCCAGGTGGTATGTTGGGCATTAAAATACCCTAAAACAATTAAATTATTATTAATTTGCTGAAAGGTACAAGTGAGATCGAAAATTATTGTAAAACGGTTGATTGAATGAGAAAGATATAAACATACTATGGAGCATTGCACGGGAGAAGAAATTTCTACAGCTACTGCGGGAAGATTAGTGGATATAGCTATTCTATATGATGGAATGTGTTTTAAAATGCCTACAGCTACACTATGATGAGGTATGGTTGGGTGTATGTTAGTGTACCAATTGTATCTATTTAGAGGAGAGCTAAGGAAAGAGGAAACTGTCATTACTTCTTGAAGGGTTATTATTGTTGGATCGTGTCTATTGATTACTAGTTTTAGTTCTTCTATATTTTGGTTCATGCTTCTGATATTCCAGAATAATTCAAATAAGGATGAAAAGTTATTAGATTGATATGATGAATTGAATTATGTAGTAAAGGAAAAATGGATAAACGTTAATGCTTATAATCAGAAGGATATTGTTAATATTGAAATTATAAACTAATCTACAGATTTAAGAGTTCTAAGATCTAAGAGTTTTTTCAGAGGCGACAGAGGGAGAAGGATTGGATGTGGGAGGGTTGGGGGATTGGGATGAGTGAGAGATGGGGATAATTTTTCGGGGTTGGGATACCTCTTCCGAGGAGGGGGTGTTCTTTTGGTGAGAACGTTTCCGTTTGTTAGTGGTGTTATTTTGTTCGTCTACGTCATTTTGTTTTACATGTTTTACTTTTTCTACTTTTTTGTCTTCATTATCTTCTTCAGTTTCTTCTTCAGTGCTTTCTTCTGTGCTTTCTTCCGTGCTAAAATTGTCTAATTCTTCGTCACATTCATCCTCTTCAATTTCCATTTGAGATTCTATTTTCTTTTTTTCTAAACTCTTTTCAAAATTCTTGCACATTCTTTTCATAGTTTTATCCTAATCTTCGATTTTTGTTGTTAGATTAGTTACTGTTTGTGTAAGCAAAATTATCATTTTTTCTAGAGATTCATTCTTTTTCTTGAGTTCTGCAATTTGGGTGTCTTTTTCATCTACTGTGTGTGTCTGTTGTGCGTATGTGATGCGGTTTTGAATGGGACTAGAATTTGTGGATTGGGTAACATTAAGCAGAGCTTTACGAGCCTCACCGTAAGAACAGTTGTTGCCGATCTTGTACATGATGACCTGTTCTTCTTGGAGGTAGCGGGGACAGGTACGAGACGTGGTGCTGTGGTTGTCCTTGCAGTTTATGCACACGGGATCTACGGTGCACTCTCCATGCGCAGGGGTACCACAGTTAGTGCAGGTAGGCGACAGTTTACAGTGAATCTGTGTATGTCCAAACTGTCCACACTAAAAACACTGCATTTGTTTCGGGTAATAGGCTCTTGTTTTCACTTGTAAAGCACCAAGGCGAATAAACTCCGGAATGGAGGTAGCATTGATTCGAAGTAGAAAAATGTTTGTTGGCACAATTTCACCATTCACTTTACGCGTAAAACGCCGAACATTCATTACTTTTTGGGCACTTAAGTTCTCCAGAATATCTTCATCACTTAATCCTTTTAGATCCGGGGCAAAAATAACACACTGAACACTATTGAGGGTCACATGAGGAGCAAATTTCACAAGGGTTCCATCGATTAACTTTGTAATTTTTTGAAGCTTCTCGAAGTGGCTTTGGTTCCTAGTTTTCAGCAAAAGCTTCTTTCCACTGTCGATTTTACGGCCAAACTCACTTAGATCACTGCCAACGGCGTCCTTGATGGTTTTACCTACGATGAACGGGTTTACGGGCAAGACAGAATCATTAGCCATTTGAAGCACCAAATACTTAAGTTCACCATTCTCATTGTCTTTGTCCATCCACGGGGGCATAGGTCTCACTCTACGAGTGGTCCCGGGAGGGGGAAAATTCCCCCCTAAGGGGGGAGGGTCTGACATGTTGTCGGCCCAATGTAAAAATATTTCTTTTAAAACAATTATTTATTTCAATTTCAAATCACTGTTTAAATCACAGAATCACCACACCAACAAACACTTCACTGTGATACAGATATTATCCCTAACCACGTAAAACTAGTCCTGAAAAGGACTGCATTGAACGGCTAAAAGTAACACTTCACAGCAAGGTCGCACACGAAACAAAGAGGAAAAATATCGGGTAACAAATCACAGACTACAGAGCACGAGGTATAAGAAATACGTCCGCACACTTCAGCTGTCACAAGTCGAATGAAAAAAAAAAGTAGAACAGTTGTCACCTGGGTTGGGCTTTCATTTCTATGGCTGGATTGTTATACGCGTCGTGTATTTGCAGCAATACGTATAACGGTAACGTAAAGCGCAAGTAACATGTTAACGCGCCGAAAGTCATGTGAGCAGTGTCGCGTAGACGCATGAACAAAAGTTTGAAATGTGCATTTTTTAAGGAAAGTGAAAATAGTGTCAAATGTGCAAATTTGTAGGAGCATTCTACAACGCAGCTGGACAAGTGACCCATACGTAAAAAAAACTATAACTGTAAATGAGCGGCAAAAAGCAAGTACAGTGTGTGTGAAGAACAAAATGACAATTCATCGCAAATATAAGTGATGAACCGTTTGGAGTAAAAAAAAAGTGTGTGTGTGTGTGGTGATCAACAATTATGCGCGACGAAAGTGTTGTGACAACCTACCTCAACGTGCAAAAATGCAACAACGTCATAAAAAAACAATTGAGAGCGATCAGTTTGCAAAGTAGATGAACCCTGATTGTGAATAAAAAAATAACGCATCGAATCTAAACCAACGTAAGCGGAAATAACAAATAACGATGTCACCACCACACAGACAAAGTGCAGTGTAACCATACGCCTTTTCTATGTAAAAGTAATGCTCATCTGAAAGGTGATAGAAAGAATGGCGAGACTACGGTCCATGAGATGTGACTAGCGTGATTAAATGGAACAACCGTTCCCAACTTGGAAGACGAAAAGACAAGGCTAGCTTACTGCCCAATCTGGATTGGCAGGCAAGAATGGACAAGTGTCCCAACCCCGACAAGACATCGAGCGACGACAGAAGACATCGCAGAACTTCACATTCAACACCGATTATGTACCTAGCATCGATTAAACACCAAGCACCGGTAACGAACGTAGCATCAGCAACAGCAACAACAACAAATACATGCTATGTATTTAAAGAAGGTACCGTAAATTTGAAATATTACTAATGATGATGTATAGATTGGCGAGAGCTACATTAAAAAACAGGTTAGGATAGATTAAAATATTATTAATATTATATTATATTAAAAAATATTAAAATATTATACCCAGCAAACAATTAAAGAAGTAAGAAACAATCATATTTTCGATACTGATTTTTTTCAAATATAATCCAACAATATTGAGCATCAAGTTTAAGAAAAAGATAAATACAAACATTACAGAACATTTTCTATGCCCTATACGTCCAGCATAAATCAAACAAGATAACATATTTTTTATTAGACTATATAATCTCAAACAATTGAATAGAATTGAAAAAATTATAAAACGCAAATAATGGCACAATACAATTTGGAAGACGCTTTGGCTCTTGTACCAATGTATAATGGCTCAAACGAGCAACTTAACTCATTTATAAGATCAATATATTTTGCCAAAAAAATATATCCAGCAAATCAGGAATCAATACTAGTTGAATTTATTTATACCAGATTAACTGGAAAAGCTGAATCAGGAATAATTTCAAATGTATCAACAGTAGCAGAAATTGTGGAAGATATAAGATCAAGATGCGAGAAAAAGATAGAACTAGGAAATATAATATCCGATATGATAGCGTTAAAAACAAAGAATACAAAAATCCTATGCAATGAGATAGAAGAGCTTACTGAAAAATTAAAAATGTTACATATACAAAAAAATATACCAGCCGATGTTGCAAACGAATTGGCTGGCAGTAAGAAAAGGAGTAGAAACTCTTATTGATAAAATTACAAATACAGACTCAAGAACAGCTCTCATTGTAGGGAAATTAGAAATAATATACGAAGCGACTAGAATAGTAAATGAATGTGAATCTAGGCAGAACATCGCACAGATACATCATTTCCAAGGATCAAATAACTATAACAGAAATAACATTAGGGATTATCATCATAAAGACACCCTTATTAATTATCAAATTTGTCCAAATTTTAATCAGTCAATAACAACTCAAACAACACCCAACAACTACAGTTATAGAAAAAATAACAACTTCAGTTTCTATAAACGCCACCATCAGTTAAACAATTGTAGTAGTCAGAGTCAAGTTAACCAAGGATATAAAAATCGCGAATACAACTATAACAATAGTGGTCAGAACAGATCCAATAATGTCCAATGTTTTTACATCAGAACAGAACAGAACAGAAATTTTGAACAGTTCAATAATAATAATCAACTAAATAAGAATCATATTTACCACCAAAATGATGAAGACTATAAAAATACTAATCAAATGAATGACCAAGCTAAAAAATATTTTAAAAATATTAACAACAAAGCAAACTATAATGACAGAAAATATGAAGATAAATCAAAAAGAAGAAATGCATCGGCTCATCGCCTTTGTTGGATCGAGTCGATATCTATGCACCATCCCGAACACTTAGATCTAGAGAAACTCTACGGCTCGCTCAACCCCGTTCCAGTGCTGGTCGGTCTTACCCTATGTTCCGCATGTCGGCTGTCTTCAACACTGTCTCGGATTGCTTCGACTTCGACATCTCAACTCAGTGCTTCAAGGAACGTCTCCGGCTTTTGCCGTGGCCGCAGTGAATTGCGATGCAAATCTTGGTTTTGCTATGTATTTTTTTTATTGAACTGTTACATCTTAATTAGGCCGTACGGCCCGTTGAAGATTAAAGAAATAATAAATAATAATGAAACAAATAATGATATGAAAAGATCAAGAGACGACTATGAAAGAATAATTAAAGAAAATAATATCTTAACAAAAGAATATGAAAATGATAGTAACAATGATTCCTTCCTTATCAGGCGCTACAACCGCTTTGCGGTCTTGGCCTGCCTCAGGAGTGTCCAAAACTCCACGCCATCTTGCCACCTCAATTTGGGCCTACCACGCCTCCTCTGTCCTTGTGGACGGCCTAAAAAGACTTTACGGGCTGGGTCGTCCGTTTCCATGCGTACAACATGGCCAGCCCACCGGAGCCTGGCGAGCTTGATTCGCTGTACGACAGTGAGGTCGCCGTACATCTCGTATAGCTCGTCATTATAGCGGCTCCTCCATTGTCCTTCCACATATACGGGGCCAAGTATCCTTCTGAGCATCTTCCTCTCGAACGCGGCTAAGAGGGTTTCGTCAGATTTGGACAGTGTCCATGTCTCAGAGGCGTATGTGAGTACTGGTACTATATAGGTACTATATAGTCCCAGCTTCGTCCGTCGCGACAGGTTCTTTGAGGTGAACTGCTTTTTCAGGCTGTAGAATGACCGGTTGGCAGCCATCATCCTTGCGCGCAACTCAGCTTCCATGCTATTGTCGTTGCTGACCTTTGACCCAAGATAGGTGAATTCTGGGACGACTTCAAACGTGCGTTTACCTATCTGTACATCACGCCTACGTAGATTATGATTATTTATTGGTAGGCCCGCTGATGTTGCCACCATCAGTTTAGTCTTTGCCTCGTTTATCTGCAATCCGAGGTTCTCTGCCGCCTGCTCGATCCCTTGGTAGGCTTCTGCTACATAGGAGAGCCGCAGACCAATGATGTCTATATCATCAGCGTATGCCAGGATCTGGGTTGACTTATAGAAGATGGTTACCGTAGTCTCCACCCTCGAGTCGCGGATGGCCCTTGAAGGTCCCAGTTTGAATAGGAGACAGGCAAGCCCGTCTCCCTGGCGCAGACCTTTGGTGGAATCAAAAGGTCCTGAGAGTTTTCCATCCACCCTCACCTGGCATGTGACGTTGGTCATAGTCATTCTAACTAGCCTTATCAGTTTGGCCGGGATTCCAAATGAGCTCATAGCGTCGTACAGTTTTACCCTGGCTATGCTATCATATGCGGCTTTAAAGTCTATGAAGAGATGGTATGTGTCGTTTCTGTAGCCATCTTCTCCAAGATCTGCCGCATGGTGAAGATCTGATCACCCTACTAGCAATGAGAATGAAATAGTGTGCGACTTTCAGGCGAGGGGCATGTAGAAGCATGGGGAGACGGTTGGAAATTCGCGGAATTGCTCGGAGGCGCGAGCGTGTTTTGGTTTCTACACAGTTTTTGCACTCACACAATTACACATGTGTGAATGTGTGCGTTCACTTTCAGCCTGCGCGCTCAGTTTGGTTTTCTCGCAGCGGCATGCGGGTATCGGTGTCTTGCTCGCACTAGTGCAGCGAGTGTTCCTCTGTGCGCTCCCCTTCTTGCCACCACACGAAATCGTCAGTTCAGCTCAAGCGTTCGCCGTGAAAGGCTGCGCGCATGTTAGCCTAAGTCTCGGGCGATCGAAGTTTCGCTAAGTGTTGAAGTGTTGTGCACATTGAAATGAAGCTGCGCTTTTCTTTCACCATTAAACTGAAATGTGTGATTTGCGCTGCTTTATTTCAATGTTTTTTTTTGCTGTATTGAACATCAACTGCGGGATCCACGCATTTAGACGGCTATTTAAAATACGACGATTTTTTTTTATATATTGAATGTGTGTGGTTTGAAGCAAGATTGTGTGAAGCAATGTATTTAAATGTGCTTTTATTTGCAATAAATGTGATAAAATGTAAACCAAGTTTGATGTGTTCAAGTTTTTGTTTTGATTCGGGTGCACCAAGTCCGAATGAAGGGAAGCGCACAGCTACGAAAGAAACGAGCGGGAGGGGGTGTCAGTCCAGCGCAGCGCAATTCGCTGGAATCAAGTGGGAGGGGGTACCAGTTCAGCGCAGCGCAAGCCGAAAGAAACGGGGAGGAAGGGATATGATGAAACAGCGCGAGCGAGCGTTCTTTACAGCGAGAGCGCCTCGTGTATTTTAAAGGCAGCAAGAGAGCGCATTCTCTCCGTGGTAGCGCTCCATCCGCCATTTTTAATTCTCAGCCCAAAACAACGGACTTCGGATCCGTGCTTGGGCCGGACCCCCACCGCGTGTTTCTACCTACCCCTCGCCTGAAAATTTCGTTCTCTTTGTCTGTCGGGCAGTGGTTGATTTTCCGTTTCGGAATCCTCTTTGATAGTTTCCGACTATCTCTTCGACGTGCGGGACAAAGCGATCCTGAAGGATCAGGGAGAATATTTTATAGGCGGTATTCAATACCGTAATACCCCTGTAGTTGTTGCAGTCCAACCTGTCTCCCTTCTTGAATATCTCGTTTTCTAGTCGTGCACCTCCATTCTTGACCAGTTCAGCTGCAATTCCGTCGGTTCCGGGTGCCTTGTTATTTTTCAGCCGACGGATAGCCTTTTGTGTTTCTTCTATGCTAGGTGGCAGTAGCATGACACTATCAGCTAGTGGCGCTTCTAGCTGTTCGCTAAACTGGTCATTGAGTATTTCATCTAAGTACTGAACCCACCTCGAGAGGACTTCTGGCTGGTTACTGACCAGATCTCCATCCTTGTTGCGAAAGCAGGTAACGTTAGGTACAACGTTGTTTCGGTGACCTGCTATCGCTAGGTAAAACTTTCGTGTCGGTCTGTACGCCTCTCTGGTTTGCTCGAGTTCCCGCATGTTTTGCTCTTCCAAAGCATGCTTCTTGGAGCGGTGAACTCGTTTCTCTTCGCGTCTGAGCCGTGAATATTCCTCTGCCTCTCCTGCTGAATTGCTCGGTATGCAGTATTCTTACGTTCGGTCACTTGTCTGCATTCATCGTCGAACCAGCCAGATTTGGTGTTGCCTTGACGTGGTAGGAGTATATTTCTTGCACAGTTTATTATTTTTGTTTTTAGAGCGTTCCACCTCTCGCTCGTAGTTTCATATCTGTTTTCTGGTAGTAGAGACTCGTCTAAAGCGGCTTTGTATTCCTGTTGGACAGTAATGTCCCTTAGAGATTCCTCAACAGCCTGCACAAATGCGGGGGAATCTTCATGCGCTCTACCGCTGCCGCAATTGCCTCCCAACTAGCACTGTTGAAGGCATTCTTCACGTCGATGGTGATGAGCGCACAGTATCGAGCTCCACATTGCTTCCGTTGAAACGCCGCATTACTTTTTTCCAGCACCGCCAGTATCGCGTCCACTGTAGATCGTTTTTTCCGGAAGCGAAATTGACGATCAGACAGACCGTGTGGTCCCTCAGTGTATTTTGTTAGGCGGTCCAAAATCACCATCTCTTGCACTTTGGCAAGGTTATCCACAAGTCCCAAGGGCCTCATAGCTGATGGGTGGCCTGGCGGCTTACCTGGCTTCGGTATCAAGACTAATATCTGTCTTTTCCACATTGACGGAATCTGGCTGATAGTCAGGGTGTTCATTAGAACGTTTTTGAACACATCAGGGTATGCCAACATAGCAGCCTTGATCGCCATATTGGGAAGGCATTGTCCCAATATCAATCCCAGGAGCATTGCCACATTTTAAACGATTAGCCAGGTTAATAATCTCCTGTCTCGTTATAGACACAGGGTCAGTCTCTGGCGTGTTGATCGTAGGACTGAGGTTCGGTGGTGCATGTGTTGGAAACTTACTTACTTACTTATCCGGCGCTACAACCGCTTTGCGGTCTTGGCCTGCCTCAGGAGTGTCCGAAACCGCTCACGGTCTCGCGCCTTCGTCTGCCAGTCCGTTATCCCGGCCTTAATGGCGGACGCCTCCACGCCATCTTGCCACCTCAATTTGGGCCTACCACGCCTCCTCTGTCCTTGTGGACGGCCTAAAAAGACTTTACGGGCTGGGTCGTCCGTTTCCATGCGTACAACATGGCCAGCCCACCGGAGCCTGGCGAGCTTAATACGCTGTACGACAGTGAGGTCGCCGTACATCTCGTATAGCTCGTCATTATAGCGGCTCCTCCATTGTCCTTCCACATATACGGGGCCAAGTATCCTTCTGAGCATCTTCCTCTCGAACGCGGCTAAGAGGGCTTCGTCAGATTTGGACAGTGTCCATGTCTCAGAGGCGTATGTGAGTACTGGTACTATATAGGTACTATATAGTCCCAGCTTCGTCCGTCGCGACAGGTTCTTTGAGGTGAACTGCTTTTTCAGGCTGTAGAATGACCGGTTGGCAGCCAGCATCCTTGCGCGCAACTCAACTTCCATACTGTTGTCGTTGCTGACCTTTGACCCAAGATAGGTGAATTCTGGGACGACTTCAAACGTGCGTTTACCTATCTGTACATCACGCCTACGTAGATTATGATTATTTATTGGTAGGCCCGCTGATGTTGCCACCATCAGTTTAGTCTTTGCCTCGTTTATCTGCAATCCGAGGTTCTCTGCCGCCTGCTCGATCCCTTGGTAGGCTTCTGCTACATAGGAGAGCCGCAGACCAATGATGTCTATATCATCAGCGTATGCCAGGATCTGGGTTGACTTATAGAAGATGGTTCCCGTAGTCTCCACCCTCGAGTCGCGGATGGCCCTTGAAGGTCCCAGTTTGAATAGGAGACAGGCAAGCCCGTCCCCCTGGCGCAGACCCTTGGTGGTAGCAAAAGGTCCTGAGAGTTTTCCATCCACCCTCACCTGGCATGTGACGTTGGTCATAGTCATTCTAACTAGCCTTATCAGTTTGGCCGGGATTCCAAATGAGCTCATAGCGTCGTACAGTTTTACCCTGGCTATGCTATCATATGCGGCTTTAAAGTCTATGAAGAGATGGTATGTGTCGTTTCTGTAGCCATCTTCTCCAAGATCTGCCGCATGGTGAAGATCTGATCACCCTACTAGCAATGAGAATGAAATAGTGTGCGACTTTCAGGCGAGGGGCATGTAGAAGCATGGGGAGACGGTTGGAAATTCGCGGAATTGCTCGGAGGCGCGAGCGTGTTTTGGTTTCTACACAGTTTTTGCACTCACACAATTACACATGTGTGAATGTGTGCGTTCACTTTCAGCCTGCGCGCTCAGTTTGGTTTTCTCGCAGCGGCATGCGGGTATCGGTGTCTTGCTCGCACTAGTGCAGCGAGTGTTCCTCTGTGCGCTCCCCTTCTTGCCACCACACGAAATCGTCAGTTCAGCTCAAGCGTTCGCCGTGAAAGGCTGCGCGCATGTTAGCCTAAGTCTCGGGCGATCGAAGTTTCGCTAAGTGTTGAAGTGTTGTGCACATTGAAATGAAGCTGCGCTTTTCTTTCACCATTAAACTGAAATGTGTGATTTGCGCTGCTTTATTTCAATGTTTTTTTTTGCTGTATTGAACATCAACTGCGGGATCCACGCATTTAGACGGCTATTTAAAATACGACGATTTTTTTTATATATTGAATGTGTGTGGTTTGAAGCAAGATTGTGTGAAGCAATGTATTTAAATGTGCTTTTATTTGCAATAAATGTGATAAAATGTAAACCAAGTTTGATGTGTTCAAGTTTTTGTTTTGATTCGGGTGCACCAAGTCCGAATGAAGGGAAGCGCACAGCTACGAAAGAAACGAGCGGGAGGGGGTGTCAGTCCAGCGCAGCGCAATTCGCTGGAATCAAGTGGGAGGGGGTACCAGTTCAGCGCAGCGCAAGCCGAAAGAAACGGGGAGGAAGGGATATGATGAAACAGCGCGAGCGAGCGTTCTTTACAGCGAGAGCGCCTCGTGTATTTTAAAGGCAGCAAGAGAGCGCATTCTCTCCGTGGTAGCGCTCCATCCGCCATTTTTAATTCTCAGCCCAAAACAACGGACTTCGGATCCGTGCTTGGGCCGGACCCCCACCGCGTGTTTCTACCTACCCCTCGCCTGAAAATTTCGTTCTCTTTGTCTGTCGGGCAGTGGTTGATTTTCCGTTTCGGAATCCTCTTTGATAGTTTCCGACTATCTCTTCGACGTGCGGGACAAAGCGATCCTGAAGGATCAGGGAGAATATTTTATAGGCGGTATTCAATACCGTAATACCCCTGTAGTTGTTGCAGTCCAACCTGTCTCCCTTCTTGAATATCTCGTTTTCTAGTCGTGCACCTCCATTCTTGACCAGTTCAGCTGCAATTCCGTCGGTTCCGGGTGCCTTGTTATTTTTCAGCCGACGGATAGCCTTTTGTGTTTCTTCTATGCTAGGTGGCAGTAGCATGACACTATCAGCTAGTGGCGCTTCTAGCTGTTCGCTAAACTGGTCATTGAGTATTTCATCTAAGTACTGAACCCACCTCGAGAGGACTTCTGGCTGGTTACTGACCAGATCTCCATCCTTGTTGCGAAAGCAGGTAACGTTAGGTACAACGTTGTTTCGGTGACCTGCTATCGCTAGGTAAAACTTTCGTGTCGGTCTGTACGCCTCTCTGGTTTGCTCGAGTTCCCGCATGTTTTGCTCTTCCAAAGCATGCTTCTTGGAGCGGTGAACTCGTTTCTCTTCGCGTCTGAGCCGTGAATATTCCTCTGCCTCTCCTGCTGAATTGCTCGGTATGCAGTATTCTTACGTTCGGTCACTTGTCTGCATTCATCGTCGAACCAGCCAGATTTGGTGTTGCCTTGACGTGGTAGGAGTATATTTCTTGCACAGTTTATTATTTTTGTTTTTAGAGCGTTCCACCTCTCGCTCGTAGTTTCATATCTGTTTTCTGGTAGTAGAGACTCGTCTAAAGCGGCTTTGTATTCCTGTTGGACAGTAATGTCCCTTAGAGATTCCTCAACAGCCTGCACAAATGCGGGGGAATCTTCATGCGCTCTACCGCTGCCGCAATTGCCTCCCAACTAGCACTGTTGAAGGCATTCTTCACGTCGATGGTGATGAGCGCACAGTATCGAGCTCCACATTGCTTCCGTTGAAACGCCGCATTACTTTTTTCCAGCACCGCCAGTATCGCGTCCACTGTAGATCGTTTTTTCCGGAAGCGAAATTGACGATCAGACAGACCGTGTGGTCCCTCAGTGTATTTTGTTAGGCGGTCCAAAATCACCATCTCTTGCACTTTGGCAAGGTTATCCACAAGTCCCAAGGGCCTCATAGCTGATGGGTGGCCTGGCGGCTTACCTGGCTTCGGTATCAAGACTAATATCTGTCTTTTCCACATTGACGGAATCTGGCTGATAGTCAGGGTGTTCATTAGAACGTTTTTGAACACATCAGGGTATGCCAACATAGCAGCCTTGATCGCCATATTGGGAAGGCATTGTCCCAATATCAATCCCAGGAGCATTGCCACATTTTAAACGATTAGCCAGGTTAATAATCTCCTGTCTCGTTATAGACACAGGGTCAGTCTCTGGCGTGTTGATCGTAGGACTGAGGTTCGGTGGTGCATGTGTTGGAAACTTACTTACTTACTTATCCGGCGCTACAACCGCTTTGCGGTCTTGGCCTGCCTCAGGAGTGTCCGAAACCGCTCACGGTCTCGCGCCTTCGTCTGCCAGTCCGTTATCCCGGCCTTAATGGCGGACGCCTCCACGCCATCTTGCCACCTCAATTTGGGCCTACCACGCCTCCTCTGTCCTTGTGGACGGCCTAAAAAGACTTTACGGGCTGGGTCGTCCGTTTCCATGCGTACAACATGGCCAGCCCACCGGAGCCTGGCGAGCTTAATACGCTGTACGACAGTGAGGTCGCCGTACATCTCGTATAGCTCGTCATTATAGCGGCTCCTCTATTGTCCTTCCACACATACGGGGCCAAGTATCCTTCTGAGCATCTTCCTCTCGAACGCGGCTAAGAGGGCTTCGTCAGATTTGGACAGTGTCCATGTCTCAGAGGCGTATGTGAGTACTGGTACTATATAGGTACTATATAGTCCCAGCTTCGTCCGTCGCGACAGGTTCTTTGAGGTGAACTGCTTTTTCAGGCTGTAGAATGACCGGTTGGCAGCCAGCATCCTTGCGCGCAACTCAACTTCCATACTGTTGTCGTTGCTGACCTTTGACCCAAGATAGGTGAATTCTGGGACGACTTCAAAAGTGCGTTCACCTATCTGTACATCACGCCTACGTAGATTTGGATTATTTATTGGTAGGTCCGCTGATGTTGCCACCATCAGTTTGGTCTTTGTCTCGTTTATCTGCAATCCGAGGTTCTCTGCCGCCTGCTCAATCCCTTGGTAGGCTTCTGCTACATAGGAGAGCCGCAGACCAATGATGTCTATATCATCAGCGTATGCCAGGATCTGGGTTGACTTATAGAAGATGGTTCCCGTAGTCTCCACCCTCGAGTCGCGGATGGCCCTCTCTAGCGCCAAGTTGAATAGGAGACAGGCAAGCCCGTCCCCCTGGCGCAGACCCTTGGTGGTAGCAAAAGGTCCTGAGAGTTTTCCATCCACCCTCACCTGGCATGTGACGTTGGTCATAGTCATTCTAACTAGCCTTATCAGTTTGGCCGGGATTCCAAATGAGCTCATAGCGTCGTACAGTTTTACCCTGGCTATGCTATCGTATGCGGCTTTGAAATCTATGAAGAGATGGTATGTGTCGTTTCTGTATTCAGCCATCTTCTCCAAGATCTGCCGCATGGTGAAGATCTGATCAGTGGTTGATTTTCCGTTTCGGAATCCTCTTTGATAGTTTCCTACTATCTCTTCGACGTGCGGGACAAGGCGATCCTGAAGGATCAGGGAGAATATTTTATAGGCAGTATTCAACACCGTAATACCCCTGTAGTTGTTGCAGTCCAACCTGTCTCCCTTCTTGTATATGGGGTAGATGATGCCGAGATTCCAATCACAAGGCATCGATTCGCTATCCCACACCTCAGTAACAATTTGATGAATCTCGTTTTCTAGTCGTGCACCTCCATTCTTGACCAGTTCGGCCGCAATTCCGTCGGTTCTGGTGTTGGAAACAGGGTTTCAATAATACTCTTCAGCTTTACAGGACACTGTTCTACAGGTTCCGAAGACTTTACCTTGTTCAAGAGTGTATTGAAGGCCCCCAGGGCTTCCGAGCGATTTCGTCGCATAGCTTGAGAAAGTGTTGCCTTTTTCTGGCTTTAATAGCTCTTTTAAGTTCTGACCTAGCCCCAATGTATACGATCCTGAGTTGCTGTTTGACTTCAGGGCATCTTTCTCGCTGCATTTTGCGCCGTGCTGCTACGGATTCAGCCCGTTGTCTTTTAATCGACGCGTTCCACCAGTACACAGGTGTTCGTCGTCCGTTAGGAGGTTTTATTCTTGGCATAGCGCCATCGCAGGCTTGGTAAGGGCTATCACGATTTGAGAGGCGCTCATTGCTTCGCCGAAATCTCCGAAAGCCAAAAGCTCCTCAAAGAAATTCTCATTGAAGGATTCGGTTCCAGCCTCTACCACCAACTCGGGACTAGTGATGGGTAAATACAATTTTTTCCGGAGTCGGATTGATCCGACTCCGGCACCCATGGGTGTCATATTTTTTGAGTTGATCCATGACTCCGCTCCGGATTACCCATCACTACTCGGGACCCATGCGCTGATGTTAGCCTATGTCCTTGGATGATGACGTATCTGACAACGTTATGGTCGCTGAGAATGAGTGCATCACTAACTCGCCAGTTTAATCTCTCCGAGAGGGTGGGACTGCAGAACGTAATATCAACGATTGATGCCTCTCGTTTCTGTTGAACGTGGGGGTTGTGCCGGTATTTCCCAGCGCTACTCCCAGCCGAGCGAATCTTTCGAGAACAGCATCACCTCTGCTGTTAGTTCGCTTGCTCCCCCATTCAAGAGCCCAGGCATTGAAATCACCGGCAATTACAAGTGGTCTATGCCCATCCAGCTCTGCTACGAGGTTGTCTAACATAACATGGAAACTCTCTTGCTCCCAACTTGGGGGAGCATAACAGCTACAGAAAACACTCCATTTACTTCAGCTAAGCAGAAACCCTCGAAGGTGTTAGATACTACCCGTTGTATTGGGTACAGTATCGGACAATACGATAGGGTTTTTTTTTTCATCGTACCGTGCACTTGTTTTACCACGTTACTTGTGTGTGTGTGTGTGTGTGTGTGTGTGTGTGTGTGTGTGTGTGTGTGTGTGTGTGTGTGTGTGTGTGTGTGTGTGTGCGGGTTTGTGTCTATTTGTGTGTGCGCGGGTTTGTGTCTGAAGAAACGTAGCTTGATCTGATGTCATATTGCATTGAAAGTATTCTGATAAAGTGTGCTATCATGTCAAACAGCGTGCGTTCACACTTGGATAAAAGCTAAAGTTTGCATCGACAGCAGCGCTTGTTCCTCGGACGAGAACGCAGGTGTGCTGTTTCATGAATGTGAATGCAACAGCGATGCGAAATGGAAACGCGCACACTAGCAATTAACTCGGCATTCCCTCACAGGTGTTTTCTCCAGTGCACGCCATTGACAGGCCTGCGTGCATCTTTGCGTTAAACCTCGTGTGTGCATGGGAAACTTTGTGCGTGCATTGTGCAGGCGCGCAGTTCTTTTCAATGGGCGTTTTGTTTCATGAGCGCGACAGTATTCGGTTCTCGATTTAAATGGGTAGACGCTCACTCGCTTTGTCATTGATAGTTTTAATCCATATGCTTTTTTTCGTTGCTCGACACCGATGTGATTCATCGCGTATAAAAGCAGAACGCAGGCAGTGCACGGCATTAGTCGTGTCCAAGTTTTTAACCAGTGCGTTCTTGACGATCCAAGCAAGCAATTTTTGTAACAATGGATGGAAGCAAACATTGTGCCGATTATCACCGCCATATCATGAAGCGAATGGCGGCTGCTGGCATAAAGCGCAAAACAATCGAGTTCGTGATGGAACGATCGCGCACTTTTGTGGCAAACGCGCTTCGGAAAACCGAAACGTGCAAGTCACCCGGATGTCCTCAGAAGACCACGGTATAGGAAGACCGCACGATTGTTAATTCAGTCTAGCGCCGTTTATCCGGGTACCTTTTATCCGGATTTCCGTTTATGTGTGCTGCTGAGAAATGACATTTCAATGCAAAAGTGACATTGCGTTATGAGAAGGATATTTGAAAAAGCGGTTATAAGACCACATTGTCATAACAAAAACACTATACTTCATAGCAAATTTTAAAAATTATCTATCGAAAAACATGAAGTTAATAAAAACTGGGTTATTTTTATCAAAAAATAAGATAAATTTGCAAAAAATAACCAGGAATTGGTGAAGAAATATATCATTTGACTCATTATCCGTGTTATTCGCTTATCCGGGCGAAGTAAAGACCCGAGATGCCTGGATAAACAGCGCTCCACTGTATATCGAAGAAACACTTATCGCGAGGGCGGTGGTCCTGCTAATTACAACAAAAACCTAACCCAAAATACAAAAAACTACTAACAAATCTATCCGAAACGACATACTTGTGACACAAACATACACACCAATACACACTCAAACATACACACACACACACATAAAAACATACAAACACATACACAAACAAATACAAATCACACATAAACCTGTCCCAACAGGTGCATGGTGCGTTGAAAAAAAAAACTCTTTCTTCCGATACTAAATGTCCGATACTGTACCTCCTGTCACCCATATTGCAGCGTTCCCAGTCTTATCTGCCACCCAGCTACTGCCTGTTGGAGCGTTGTATGGCTCAGAGACTATGGCAATATCTCTTATCTCTGTAGGGATTATAAGGTATGGGAGGAAGAGAGTGAGAGAGAAAAAGAAAAAAAAGGAGATAGATGGATAGTTGTATCAACAGCGAGAGAAGGACAAGGAATGGAATTGAAGAAAATAAATCGTCAGTTGAGTTAGAACTGTCAGCTGGAACACATATACTGTGAGTGCGTGGCGTATTAATGAGATCCGAAAAGCGTATTTCCTCCTCCGGTCACTACAATCTCCTCCACCATCACCTAGCTTAGTAGTGCCTGTGCCTCTTCACAATGGTTTAGGTTTATCTGAATTACTTCCATGGTACTATTTTCTTAGCCGACGGACAGATTGCTCCGCTAGAGTGATGCGCGTTGGATCCATCTGGACAAAGCACACATCGTGGTGGCTGACGACACGTAGCAGCGAAGTGCCCTTTTTCCCTGCAGCGCAGGCAGCAGTCCCTTCTGTCTGGTCCACAACAGTACGTGAAACAGTGAAACGAATTTCTACTGTCTCCATTTGTCCCAAAGACTTTACGTTGCCAGCTTCACCAAAAGCTTGTTGGATCTTTCCGGAAAAGCTTTCGCACTCCGTTTGATCACTTTTCTTAAGCACAAATAGCAATCCTCCATTTTTTGTGCTTCTTATTCGAGCAACTTGTTTGCCGAACGACTGAAGCTCAGGGTCAGCTTTAAGCTTGCGGCGGATGTCTTTGTGCGTTGATACTTCAGTGGTCTCAACTAGGATTGCCTCAGTTTTTGGTCGTCGCGGTACGGGTTTAACTGGGCCGTTGTGTTCATCCGCTCTTGTTTGCTTACCCTCCGCCATGGCTCCCATCTTCTTCTAGCGTTGGGCCTTTTTGCTGACAACCGTGCTCCATAGCTCACCGTTCTCTGAGCTTTTCCCCCCTTCGCTGTACTCTGCATCTGGACGGTTACAAGTGGGAGCATCGTTTTTGCTCGTTTAGCGTCCTCTGCTTCCTTTGGCTTTCTCACTTTCCTACTTCTCTTCCCAGTCATAGGTGTTTCTGGTTGTTCCGATTGGACCTCGCGAAGCGCCTTTTAAGCCCTCTCCGCTTGCAACTTCATAGTCAACAGCTCCCGTTCGATACACGATAACGCCGAGAGGATGCTCACTGACATCTTTTTGATCGGAGCATGTACATTGTTCCGATCCTTCGTATACGTATGCAGCTCCTTTGCTACCATCAGAGCTTCTTGCAGTTTGCTGGCACTAACCTCAAAACCCAGTTCCTTGATAGGATGGGAAGTTTCCTGGCACTCCATGCTGGCTGAAGTCTGCTCTTCCAGCGTAACTTCAACGACATCCACCGCCGGTGATACAGAATCCTGCACATTATCATCCGGGGGCGATCTTGGCGTCTTGTTGTTACGACCAAAAAGGCGCCTATGTCCTTAAGGGCAGACCCTAGCGGACGAGGATGAAGCGATTCGTTTCCGTTCATTCCGTCAGGCGAATCCAGATACGCAGCGCATTTAGTTCTTTGAGTGTATGCGCACCCTAAGACCCTGATGCTCCTTCCGCACTCACGCACTACGTTAACTCAAAGGCACTCACGCACTCAATGACCGTAATACACTAACTACCACGCAAACAATGAGACCCCAAATTTTGAGTGATTCAGGCCGAGGGGTATGAGGAAGCTTGAGGAAGCACGGAGAAACGCGCTGCGATGAGAGTTCGCATTCTGTTTTACACGCGCGCTTCACTAACACCAATACAAATACCGTGCTTTGACGAGCCGTCTGTGAATGTGTGTGTGTCTTCTTTCAGCGAGCTCAACTTGGAGCTGCTCGTCACATCGTGTTGTCTCGCTTACACTACAGCATCGAACCATCGCTCCGTATGTCCCCCCCCTCCTACGCGTACAACACAACCAGTACAGCGCGACGCTTTGTCGGAGATGGTTGTGCGCGTTTTGTTCAAAGTCCCACGCGCAGTGTTTGTGCGTTGGTGCGCATTTCGTTCAAAGTCTCGTGCGCCGGTGTGTTTTGGTGAAGTGTGCAGTGAATAAACAGTGTGCACAGACGCACATGCAGTGCGTGGATCGACAGGTAAGAATTTGCTGAACAGAGTCAACGCAGATTGTCGACAAGTTTCCCGCAGCCTGGCTCGACCCGGTACTTTGCTGTATGACGTCATTCGTTAGAATGATAGATTGTGAATGTGTTGTGAAAGTGTACTTTATGTTTCAATAAAGTGTTTAATATAATAAAAAATGACCCTGTTTGTGTTTGTTGTTAGAATAAGTGCGTATTTGCGATCGTGTCTATTCATGAAAGAAAACGAGAAACGAAAGAAACAACTATCTTTACATGTGTTCGTAGCATGGCTCGAAAGAACACAAACACATTGAGAACTGCAGAGCGCACCGTGCGTTACGGGTGGGGTGGGGGAGGGCTCGCGTGAGTGTGTAACTCATTGGTCGAAGAGACACTGTATTTCGACAGCGTCACTCAAATCACTCAAAAAACACACTCATTTTGCCGGACGGGCGCGCTTACTCTCAATTCGGAAAAAATCACTTCCGCTCGACTATGGCGGACAATAAAAATTCGACCGAACCCCTTCCCCCTGTTTCTACATGCCCCTCATCTGTAAATTTCGCTGTTTTTGCCTGTAGGGTAAACTCAAGTGTGCGTAGAGGCACCCGTAATACCGAACTTTACTTCACGCGCACTATCAATATTTGAGTGGTACAGTGTGCATCCGAAATGCAGGAGATACTTTCCAAGGCAACATCACTACAAACAACCGCACTTCCTTCGAAAACAACCTTGTTCTTTAATGCCGCCACACACTTCACTCGCGTTACACGAGATAGGCACGTTCCGCGCTTCTGCCCTTCAGTGAGCGAGTGAGTGAGCGAGTGAGTGTGTGTGTGTGTGTGTGTGTGTGTGTGTGTGTGTGTGTGTGTGTGTGTGTGTGTGTGTGTGTGTGTGTGTGTGTGTGTGTGTGTGTGTGTGTGTGTGTGTGTGTGTGTGTGTGTGTGTGTGTGTGTGTGTGTGTGTGTGTGTGTGTGTGTGTGTGTGTGTGTGTGTGTGTGTGTGTGTGTGTGTGTGTGTGTGTGTGTGTGTGTGTGTGTGTGTGTGTGTGTGTGTGTGTGTGTGTGTGTGTGTGTGTGTGTGTGTGTGTGTGTGTGTGTGTGTGTGTGTGTGGGTGTGTGTGGGTGTGTGTCCAGCCCAGGCTTTACGGCAATCACCGGCACTCACCACAGGACCGCATCTTTTTCTGGTTCCCAGCTAGAAGGTGCATAACAGCTGACAAAGAATACTCCGTTAACTTCGGCTGTGCAGAAGCCCTCGAACGTATTTGAAACAACCCGCTGAATAGGATATCTTGGCCCCGCCCAAATTGCTGCTGCGCCAGTTTTATCAGTCACCCAATTCGTACATCCGATTGGAGCCATGTAAGGCTCTGATATAATAGCAATATCTGCCTCCTCTTCAATCAATACCTTCTCCGCAACGCAGGCGGCATTTACTCCTGTCTGGACTCTTGCAGTCTTGCGGGATGTGGCCCGTTTGCCAGCAGCGGTAGCATTTTCTACCCGGAGTGTTGACCGGCACTGGGCAGACTGACCAGCCTATTTATATTTTTCCTGCTGCTGACATCGCCGGCACTAGCTTTGCTGGAAGTTTCACGATGGCAGTCTGCATACCCTTGTAAGAAGATTTCATTCTTACTTCCAATCTACAGCCTTCAGTGCAGGTAAATTGACTTCGCACTTGTCGTTCGACATCAGCTGCCTTTGTCTCTTCATCGATTAGCGAATTTCGACAGTCTCCATTTGCCCAAGGGTTTTTACTTTACCAGATTCTCCGATGGCCTTTTGGATTTTCTCGGAATAATCTTCACTGTAGGTACCATCGTTCTTCTTTAGCTGAAAGAGTAAACCTCCATTTTTGGTACTTCTAACTCGTGTGACTTGTTTGCCAAACAGCTGTAGCTCGGGATCAGTCTTCAGTTTTCGAAGTATGTCCTTGTGTGTAGACACTTCGTTTGTCTCGACTAGGATCGCCTCCGTTTTCGGTCGCCATGAGGTCAGTTTAGTTGGACCATTGGATGCACCAGGTCTACCTTGTCTAACATCTGTGGCCAAATCTATTGTAGCCTTAGTTTTGGCCTTTTTGCTGACCACCGTGCTCCATAACTCGCTTCTCTCTGGTTTTTCCTGCTCTTCACTTGGTTCTGAGGCTGGCTGGTTACAAGGCATCGTTCTTTGCCCGTTTTACCTCCTCTTCTTCCTCTGGTGTTCTCGCCTTCCAGTTTCTCTTCCCCGAGATCGGTGTAGTTGTAAAGCCTGCCTTGGGTTTCATAGACGCCTTTTCGGTCCGTTCAATACAGGTTATCGCCGACAGGATGCTCACCGACATCTTTTTGATCGGAGCATGTACATTGTTCCGATCCATGGTGAACTCATGCAACTCTCTTGCAACCGCCAGAGCTTCTTGCAGTTTACTTATGCTGGAAGCTAGCTCCTGGTCCTTGGCGGAGGGGGGAACTAAATACGGGAGTTGCGCCATGGTCTGCTCTACGCTCTCCAACGCCAACAAGGTTCCTTTGTAAAGGGTTTGGATAATGTTACGGTCGCCATGTAATGTGTTCGAAAGATAGTCAAGGTCGCCATGTAATGCGATGATCTTACAACTATACCTCGATTACCGTAGCGGTAGTTGTAAAAAAAAAACACAAAACTTCTCCTCTCTCTTCTTTATGAAGCAGTCATGGTCGGTCTCAATACATGGTACCTGCTTTCGTTTCTCTTGTATAGCCGGTTCAACCTACAACCAACTAATGGCGATAGAGAACCACTTTCAAAACTATCTCACAGCATACTTTTTCCTTATTCCGTTACTGTACAATTTATGACGATTCACGTTTCGGGTTGCATTGGACCAGACCACTACCCCTAGGAAAGTTATCAAATTATACATACTATTTTTCGCGCGCGTGTGTCAATGCTATATCGACTCATTCTTTTCTTTTATTTTTGTTTTTGTGTTTACTTGTTTATTTATTTTAATTTTTTTAAATTTAATTTTAAAAAGATGTATAGAAAGAGATAAAAGCAAAAAAAAGCTAAAATCATCATCATCATCAAAGCTGGTGATGACAAGTGAGGTTTACACAACAAGTGACTAAAACATTTATTTATCAATTTATATTTCATTCATGCTTTCGCGGATCTCGTCTTTTCTAAATTAATCTACTTACTTACTATTGTACAACACAACACAACAGTCATACTTCATACAATAGTGGCCTTGATGTGAGTTGCACACAGTCTCTTAAATTGGGGTATAGTCTCTGCATTACAAACCACTCTGGGCATCATATTAAAAGTTTGTATGCCTTTGAAAAACAAAGAGTTCATTGCTGATGCTGTCTCAACCTTAGGAACTCTCGGATCTGCTGCTTTTCTTGTGTTGTAGTCGTGCATATTTAATCCTCGGGTTGTTCACAAAGATATTGAGGCAAGTGACTGTTCAGGAGTTTATAAACAAAAATCATTGTTTGGTACATTACCCGCTGTTTCCCCGACATCCATTTTAGGGTATCCAGCATAATCAATGACGACGTATACCATCCGCATCCTAGAATAGCTCGCATTGCTCTGTTTTGCAGTTTTTGCATTCTTGTCATTTGTCCTGCATTAGCCATAAAAAGAATTGACGGACAAAAATCCAGATGTGGAGCCATAAGAGACTTGTAAAGCTGTATTTTTGCAAAAACACTTAAGTCTTTTTTTAGTCGACAAATAATCCCGCATTTTTTCGCCATTTACTTATTGAAATTATCAATGTGGCTTTTAAATTTCAGTTCTTCATCTATTGTGACTCCTAGATATTTTATTTCTTTAACTCTCTCTATGGCCTCGTCATCAATATTGATCTGTAAGTCAAAGAGGGTCTTGGTACGGGACAGCACTAACATTTTAGTTTTTTTTGCATTTAATTTCAATTTTTTGTACTTCAATTTTTTGGCCTCTAGCGAGGCCAGATCCTCATTCAGCTTCGTTGTTGCTTCTTTTACAGAGCTACAAGAGAGAAAGACCACCGTGTCGTCAGCAACGAGATTAATATCACAAAATTTTAATACATTTTTCATGTCATTTATATACATAATAAACAAAATAGGACCAAGCACACTTCCTTGGGGGACTCCCAATGAGTTTTCATATTCATATTCATATTCATATTTATTTGTCTACCTTTTGGTTACACAAATGCTTAAATAATACTTATTACCTATGTTCCTAACCTAACAAAAATTAACACAAATTATCAAAAATTTGAGAAAATTTTTTTTTTAGAAAATTAGAATCTAAAATTTAAAAATTAAAAATTAGGGCAGCACGGGATTATGGAGGGTTCTGATGCGGGATCGGAAAGAGGATAAGGGAAGGTTGAAATCAAACATAGAGTATACACAGTTAAATCGACGAATTGCACGAAGAAGGGGTCATTACTTCCCACTGCAGTTCGGCGGGAAGGGATCACTAGGGGAGGGCGGTTTCGAAGAACACGGTTAGGGGCGTAGAAAGGGATAGAAGAAAGAAGGGAAGGAGAATCAATATTACCAAGGAGTAATGCGGCAATAAAGGTGGACTGGGCATGGGAACGGCGGTTTTCCAATAGTTCCAGGCCAAGCTGCCGACACCTGTCCTCGTAAGGAGGTATGGGGGAGGACAATCTACCCAGGATTTTACATATAGCAAACCTGGTGAACGATCGCTGCACCCGCTCGATACGTTCCACATGGGTTCGAGCTGTAGGGGACCAGACTATTGAGCAGTACTCCAAAATCGATCTGACCAGAGAGCAGAACAGAGTCTTCAGGCACATTGGGTCGGAGAAATCGCACGCAATTTTCTTTAGGAGACCCAATGTTTTCCGCGCCTGATTGACAACTGAGTCAATGTGGTGGCTGAAGGTGAGGCCTCTGTCAAGCAAGACACCGAGGTCTTTTACGACACAAACACGATTGATTTGTACAGAATTTAGGACGTACGAGTAAGTGATTGGAGACTGCGAACGACTAAACGAAATGACGTTACACTTATCAGGACATAATGTGAGGGAATTACTAGAACACCAAGACGAAAAACGATCAAGAATATTTTGTAGGGAAATGCAATCTCTAGGAGACGAAACTGGGAGAAAGATTTTGAGGTCGTCTGCGTAGCAGAGGAAACACTCAGGAGGGAGGGTGGTACGGACATCATTAATAAAAATTATGAACAGCAAAGGACTTAGAACACTACCTTGCGGTACGCCTGCACTACATGAAAAGGGAGTCGAAAACATATCATTAAATTTAACACTATAGGAACGATCACATAGAAAAGAACGTAACCAAGATACAAAAAGATTATTGACGTCAAGTTGTGAAATTTTATTTAGAAGTAAGGAATGAGGAATACGATCAAATCCAGATTTGAAGTCAGTATAAATAGTATCAACTTGTTTAACTGACTCTAACTGGGATGATACGAAAGAGGTGAAGGACATAAGGTTAGTTGTTGTAGAACGGTTAGGAAAAAAGCCATGTTGCTGAGGGATAATAGTAGAAGAGGTGAGTTTAAACACATAGGTATGGATAATATGCTCAAATACCTTGGTTATTGCGCATTGTATTGAGATGCCACGGTAATTGGAAATGACAGACGGGTTACCTTTTTTGTGAATGGGAACTAGCCATGCCCGCTTCAACAATAAAGGGAATGAAGATGAGGACAAAGATAGGTTAAACAATTTTACCAATAGAGGGACGAATAGAAAAGGTGACTTTTTTAAAACCGAGGCTGGTATTCCATCCGGTCCAGGGGAGAAGGATGGCTTAAGTTTTTTAAGAGCTTCAGAGACTGTATTAACATTGACAATACCCTCCCATGCGACGGAGTTTAAACCAGGCAATATGCCCTCAGACTCCGTCAAAGGTTGACTCTCCGGTCTAGACAGACCATTGGCGAAATGCTCAGCGAATAGGGAACAGGTGTCAGCAGCATTGTCCGTAGTGACCGAACCGAGCGACATGGAAGTAGGAAGGGAAGAGGGATTACGACGCTTCTTGGCATAAGACCAAAAAAGTTTAGGATTACGGTATAACATGCATTGAAGCCTTCCAAGATACAACCTATAACTGGCCCGATTATAAATACGAAAAGCAGAAGCGGCATATTTGAAAACTCTACGATTATACTCAGAAGGAGTTGAACCGAGTTTTTTGAGGGCGCGTGTTCTATCCGCCTTTAATGACCGCAATGTAGCATCATACCAAGGAAGGCGAGAGGAGGGTTTAGAACGAGGACAACATAAAGGGAGAGCTGCCTTAACAATATTACTAAATTGCTCCACCGCTACGTCCACAGTGGAGGGAGAATCGGTTCTAATTTCTAAAAAATTCCAATCAGAGTTGGTTATGATTTCCCTAAATTTTTCTAAGTTCATTTTCCGAAAATTCAACTCAGATTTGTTATCTCTAACATTATTACCATTATGCGGTAAAGGAACATTTACTACGAATTCCAGAGGTGGGTGATAATGATCTAATTTAACAATAGGGTCAATACTACAAGAAACTGGTGAACATGAATATGTCACTAACTCATTAACAAAAACTAAATCTAGTTGCCTCCGAAAAATATTTACGACCCCTGAAAGTTGACGCAGATTGAATTCAGCTAATCCGTCTATAAAGTAGGATGAGGCAGGGTTAACGGCAAGCGGTGCGAAATAATCCTCATTTTGAGACCACGATAGTCCAGGTTGATTGAAATCACCGCATAAGACAAACAAATCCCTATCTTTCATGCGAGATTGTATTAATGTAATTGTATTGAAGAATAAGTCTAACGTGTCAGTATTCGAGCTGAGGTTTGGAGGTAAATACACACCACCAACAAAGAGTGAATGACCGTTCAGTTTAATTTGAATCCATAAAAGTTCTAACGAGCATTGGGATACTTCAATGTGCAGCGACAAGAGCTTAGCGGAACAGGCAATGAGTACACCACCGCCGCGAGAGCAGGTACTGTTAGCGCTTGAACGATCACAACGATAGACGGTATACTTTCGGTCACAGAAGAGGGATGAAGGAATCGAATCGTCCAGCCATGTCTCAGTTAATATTATGACATCATAGCTCGCAACTTCGAGAGAGATGCGAAGATCCGAAAGTTTGGTTTTGAGACCGCGAGTGTTTTGGTAGTAAAATTTTAACGGAGATTTAGAGTGCGAGTGTGTAAGTAGTGTTGCTATTGCTGCTGTGATGATCGAGGAGGTGACGTCGAGACTGCAGTGTTGTTGGTGGAGGCAGTAATGTTGTTGTTTGTTTCCATATGAATAGATACATCAGTGTTTGTGGTGACAGGTACGTGTGTATTTGTTGGTGCTGTAGTGGCAGTGGTCAGGGGATTTGTCGACAATGTAGAAATAGGAGCATTCCTACGATCCGTGAACTCTTTGAAGACAGTTCCGATCGGCCACGATGAGCATAATAATGCTTTCTCCTTATAATCCGGCGACAAACCGACTTTAAACGAAGAGAAAGTCAGAGTGCGGACATCGCGGTTAAGTGGCACCAGCTTAAAAACGGTGACATCCTCGATGCCGATTTGCTCCTTGACGAAAGTCTCCACTTCTAAGATTGGTGGCTGTCGGGCGGCAGCGCGACAGGTACAACCAGAATTTAGGCGTTTCTGGTGGTAGGAGCAATGTGGCATGAGCTGAAGTGGCGATGGGTGCGGTGCCATTTAGAAGCGGAGAGGTGGCGACAACGGACGGCGGAGAACGGTCCATTAAACGACGTTTTGCCGGGTTGCTAAGTTCGGTGGCTGGTGTTGACGAAAGAACTGGTGCTTTGGATGTCGATGTCTTGCGTTGAATGGTGAATGTAGAAGTGTGTGAAGCAGGACGAGTATCTGTGTGTTGATCGAGTGAGGATAGCATCGTGCGTTTTAGCGATTCCGCGGCAGCATCCATACGTGTTTGGAACTCAGCTGACAGCTGAGATTTGAGATCGGTGAGTGCCGCCGTTAGCTCAGCAATCATCACTGAGTGTCTGTTGCAGTGATTCTCCGAACAATTGTGGCAGAGCCACAGAATTTGAGAATCTTCTTTGATGAGATCCTTGACTGCGGCACTACTCACACCAAGACACGAACGATGAGCCCATCGCTTGCAGAAGCCGTCGCAAGTGTAAGTAAGTTCCTCGGATGACGAAGCACGGGCGCAGGTCAAACAGTGATCAGCCATGACGATTCAACAGGCTCACCGCGCCAAGGAGTATACACTTTATATCACTTATACAGGCTTTGAGCACTTGAGTATATGAACAGTTTATTGAGGCTTGCACAACTGATAATCAAAACACAGTGCAATGATAGAACCAGATCGGAATTTGCGAAAATAAGTGCACAAAACGCAAATAAAGCGGAGCGAAATGTAGTACGTGCTATCAGTGTGAGTGTAAGCGAAGGAAGTTTTCAAGAGATTCCGATGTTGTGGTTTTAAAACGAGTTCTCTGAGTTCTCCCTTCTAAATAATTTTTAAACCAATCAAGTTCTTGTCCCACAATACCGAAGTTTTTTAAGGCATTGATTAACAAAGGTCTCGGTATTGTTTCAAAGGCTCTTTTCAAATCTAAAACGAGAGCTAATGTTATATGTTTTTTGTTTAAATTGGTTTTCCACTTCTCAAGTACCAGGTTCAGAGCTGTTTCACAGGAATGAGATTCTCTATATCCTGATTGTTCTGGAACTAATAATTTATTTTCCTTTAAGTATTGAACCAATTGCTCCTTCACCACAAGTTCTAAAAATTTTTCTAGGGTGTTTAGCATATTTATCGGTCTGAACTCTTCTGCAATGATTGTACTATTAATCTTAGGGATGGGAATCACTATTGATTCTTTCCAAGTATTTGGAAACTATCCCGTAATCAAAGAATCGTTAATAATGTTAAGTAACGTGTCCCCTGTGACACTGAGACAATCTCGTATCACTTTACCATTTATATCATCAAGTCCAGAAGCTCCTTTCAATTTGAAACAGATTCTTTGGAGTGTTTGAATATCAATCGGCTGAAAGTGAAATCTTTTTCTTGTTTGCTCCATATTTTTAATTTGCTCTGGTTCATTGCATTGAGGAATGCTTTTATGTATGTCCATAACACTATTGACAAAGTGTTCATTAAACAACCGGGCAATTTCTGATTCATCTTCGATTATCTTGTCATTAAATTGCACCCTACCTGTTTCATTGGAACCTGTTTGCAACCAACTTTTTAACAACTTCCACAATTGTTTGGTATCATTTTTTGATTCATTTATTTTTCGCTCAGAATAATTTCTTTTCGTCATTCTGAGCTCACGTAGGTAGCAATTTCTACTGGTTTTATAAGATAACCAGTCTAACTCTGAATTGGTTTTTAAACATGTGAAGTAGCGTTTGTCCGAGCGCTGCTTTTTACATTGTAAATCCCCGGTGTACCACTTTTGATAATTGTTATTATTTACTACAGCAACATCAATGAGTTGAGCTATACTATTTTTTATTACTTGTTCTAGCTGGTGTGCTTTATCAATTCTTTATCAATCAAAATTTGTGATTGGTAGATTAACAGTCACAGATGAACATATTTTGTCTTTACTGTATCTTTTACAACTTTTAAATGTTTTTTATTGTTTAATGAAACGTTGCATTTTTGTAAAGTTAGAACAATTTTTTCATGGTCTGCTATTTTCAATGTAGGATCAGTCTTGGCTATGAATGAGTTATGATTGCAGTATACATGATCTATTAGAGATTTACTTCGCTGAGTTATTCGAGTTTCCTCAGTGATAATCTGTTTCATGTTCAAAGATTCCATTAGCTGTCTCAGTGGTTTAGATTCTGCGGAGTTCAACCAATTGATGTTAAAATCTCCTATTAGAATGTTGTCTTGTCCAAGATCAAGAAATTTATCAAACCACCATTCGAGTAAATTAATAAAATGGGCATTGCTAGAACTTGGTGAATGGTACACTAGACTAAATATGAATGATTTGTTACTTATTGTCGCTGAAATTGATAAAAACCAGTTTCCATCGCGAGTTTCATTAATTAAAATTTTGTAAATTATCGACTCTTTTATAAATATACACCTCCAGTAAGTCGAGAATTGGATAAGCATGAAATTGCTGTGAATCCAGGAATTCCATACTGTTCGAAAGCTTCAGCTTCCACAATGTGTGTTTCGGTTATAAACACTAACCAAGGTTGAATTGTTTGTACAATATGATTCAACATTATGTGACTAGACGACAATCCAACCACATTCATGTATAATATCTGTATGTTCTTACTTTGTTTATTCTGCAATTGCTACTTACTCAATTGCTGTTTTCTTGATTTCAACCATTTAAACGTGGGACATTCTTTACTGAAGGCTGAATGAGCAGTGTTCAGTTTTAATCCTCTTTGCATATTTTGGGTGGAACAGTTAATGCAGCTTTCAGATGACGACTTACAATCTGATGTTTTATGTTTACCACTACATTTGGAACAAGTTTCTTCATTATCACATGTTGTGCTTTTATGACCAAATTGTCCGCACTTAAAACATCTCATGATATGAAAAGATTCGTGTACGTAGACTCTATCAAATCCAATATTAATCTTTTTTCTCTGTCTAAGTAAATTGCTGTGTCGTGATCCACCTCAATTATGACATTATACTTTTTGTATTTATAGTCAGCTTTTTCAAATTTTCCCAAAACTTTGATGTACGCTGCTGAAAAGCCATTATTTTGCGTGTTGATGAGATCTACCATTTCGTCTTCTTTGTAATTTTCCGACAAACCGATAATACGGAACTACCTAGTTGGCAAGGAAGTTAGATACTGTTCACCCAAAGATGTCTGTATTTCCTTTCTTATATGGTCAATCCCTTCTTGTGAAGCCCATTCAACAATAATTTGACCAGGCTTACCATTACGGAAATTTGTTATTTTATGTATTCTTGGATCCAAATTCGCTCTCATGTCGCTTCTAGTTTTGTCACAAGCTTGATCTATCTTTGGTATAATTATTAAAGTCCCAGTATTGTTTTTTACTTGGTTACCTATTTTTGAGACATTGGGAAGTTTGGTATTTCTAGGAGTTTCCATCCTTCCACTATTTGTCCTTTTTCTTTTACGAGTTAGAGTTGTCCATTCTGTTGTACCTATTGAATCAGTGTGTTCAGTATCCTGCAAAATAAGGGAAGTTGCATCAGATTTTTCTACCAAGTTTTTTTGTGGCATATTGCAACTTTTGCATTTAATTTTTTCTCAATGCTAGAGATGCCGGTGTTAACCGCATCACTAACACTACTGGCCAATTTCGTTTCAATAGCATCAATCGAAATTTTCTGCATATTGGTAATACCAATGCTGACAACTTCACACACACTCTTTTTAATTTTCTCCTCGATAGCAATAATTGACAATTTAATATTTTCTAAAATCGCTTTGATTTCTAGCATTTCGCCGGATTTTGATGCACCTGAGCCTTCTTGTTCCAAGCAATTATCGCACCAATACTTCACGTTCACTATGTCATTAATCATCTTAGCCGCTGGCTTAGTAAGCCTTGTGCAAGCTCGATGAAATTGACCATGGCACATACCCATACAAGTAACCGGGTCGTCACTACCACGCAAACAATGAGACCCTAAATATTGAGTGATTCAGGCCGAGGGGTATGAGGAAGCTTGAGGAAGCAAGGATAAACGCGCTACGATGAGAGTTCGCATTCTGTTTTACACGCGCGCTTCACTAACACCAATACAAATACCGTGCTTTGACGAGCCGTCTGTGAATGTGTGTGTCTTCTTTCAGCGAGCTCACCAACTTGGAGCTGCTCGTCACATCGTGTTGTCTCGCTTACACTACAGCATCGAACCATCGCTCCGTATGTCCCCCCTCCTACGCGTGCAAAACCACCAGTACAGCGCGACGCTTTGCCGGAGATGGTTGTGCGCGTTTTGTTCTAAGTCCCGCGCGCAGTGTTTGTGCGTTGATGCACATTTCGTTCAAAGTCTCGTGCGCTGGTGTGTTTTGGTGAAGTGTGAAGTGAACAAACAATGTGCACAGACGCACATGCAGTGCGTGGATCGACAGGTAAGAATTTGCTGAACAGAGGCAACACAGATTGTCGACAAGTTTCCCGCAGCCTGGCTCGACCCGGTACTTTGCAGTATGACGCCATTCGTGTGTATGATAGATTCTGAATGTGTTGTGAAAGTGTACTTTATGTTTCAATAAAGTGTTTAATGTAACCAAAAATGAGCGTGTTTGTGTTTGATTTTAGAATAAGTGCGCTTTTGCGATCGTGTCTATTCATGAAAGAAAACGAGAAACGAAAGAAACAACTATCTTTACATGTGTTCGTAGCATGACTCGAAAGAACACAAACACATTGAGAACTGCAGAGCGTACCGTGCGTTACGGGTGGGGTGGGGGAGGGCTCGCGTGAGTGTGTAACTCATTGGTCGAAGGGACACTGCCCGTCCGGCAAAATGAGTGTATTTTTTGAGTGATTTGAGTGACGCTGTCGAAATACACGGGGCGACTATGGGCCTCGAACGACGAGATCCGTTCGCCGCGGCTGTCAGAAGGCGCTCACTTGGCGCTCAATTTTAAAATAACGTACCATTGAGAGACCGTAAGAAGCGCGCGAAAGAATGAGTTCTACCTGCCGGGGTCGAACGTTCCCGTTTGTATGGGGAGAAATCCGCGAGGTTTTGCGCTGCGGATTTGGAACGAATGTTGTTTTCAATGTAACGTTTTGCTTTAAATTTTGCTTAAAATGATTGAAGTGAACTGAACTTAGAGATATGTAACATTTTGAAAATGTTTTGTTATCTATTCCAAATAAAAAAGTTTTCATTAGTTTTGAAATTTTATATTAAAGACATAAAATATATCGAAATATATATAAACATACCAATATCTATAATAAAAAGTTATATAAATATATTATATATGTATAATATAATATACATACAATATAATATAATAATAATATACAATATATATATATATATATATATATATATATATATATATATATGTATATATGTATACATATTTATATACATATATTTATATATTATATTTATATGTATATATATATATATATATATATATATATATATATATATATATATATATATAATATATTTATATACATATATATATATATATATATATATATATATATATATATATATATATATATATATATATATATATATATGTATATATATATATATATATATATATATATATATATATATATATATATATATATATATATATATATATTTTATATATATATATATATCTATATATATATATATATATATATATATATATATATATATATATATATATACATATATATATATATATATATATGTATATATTCGTGTAAAGGTCAAATTTTATGTTTTTCATTTGAAATGTCTGAAAAATTTATAGAAAAATATCGCAAAACATTTTCACCATATAAATAACGTTTATAACTCTTTAAAATAAAATCAATCAGTATTTTTACACATTTTTGAAAAGTAAATCCAATCCTGTCCTCCCTTCTAAATTTGAAATAAGTTAAATTCAAATTTCAAGAAAGTGTGTCAAGCTGCCTTCTAATTGATAACAAATCATCCAATAATGATGTAACGAATGAAATCCAATACCAACGGCAAAAAATCAAAATTCAAAACATGACCATCCTTGAATCGTAGATATAAACGTCTTTAAATGCTTGACAGTTGTATCTCATGATTCTCATTCTCTCATGAGCGTCGAACGGATTTCGTCGTTCGAAGCCGGTACTCGCCCCGACAGTGTCCCTTCGACCAATGAGTTACACACTCACGCGAGCCCTCCCCCACCCCACCCGTAACGCACGGTGCGCTCTGCAGTTCTCAATGTGTTTGTGTTCTTTCGAGTCATGCTACGAACACATGTAAAGATAGTTGTTTCTTTCATTTCTCGTTTTCTTTCATGAATAGACACGATCGCTAATGCGCACTTATTCTAAAAGCAAACACAAACACGGTCATTTTTGGTTACATTAAACACTTTATTGAAACTAAATGTAAACTTTCGTCACACATTTAGAACCTAACAAAAACACACATCATGTCGTCGTCCTGCTAAGTACGACCTCCATCCAGCAAACACATATCTGTGAATAAATGGATCCTTACCTGTCAATCCACGCACTGCATGTGCGTCTGTGTACACTGTTTTTTTTACTTCACACTTCACCAAAACACACCGGCGCACGAGACTTAGACGAAATGCGCACCAACGCACAAACACTGCGCGCGGGACTTAGAACAAAACACGCACAACCATCTCCCGAAAAGCGTCGCGCTGTACTGGTGGTTTTGTACGCGTAGGAGGGGGGACATACGGAGCGATGGTTCGATGCTGTAGTGTAAGCGAGACAACACGATGTGACGAGCAGCTCCAAGATGAGCTCGCTGAAAGAAGACACACACATTCACAGACGGCTCGTCAAAGCACGGTATTTGTATTGGTGTTAGTGAAGCGCGCGTGTAAAACAGAATGCGAACTCTCATTGCAGCGCGTTTCTCCTTGCTTCCTCAAGCTTCCTCATACCCCTCGGCCTGAATCACTCAAAATTTGGGGTCTCATTGTTTGCGTGGTGTATTTCGAAAGCGTCACTCAAATCACTCAAAAAATACACTCATTTTGCCGGACGGGTAGGCTTCGAACGACGAGATCCGTTCTCCGCGGTTGTCAGAAGGCGCTCAATTGGCGCTCAGTTTTAAAATAACGTACCATTGAGAGACCGTAAGAAGCGCGCGAAAGAATGAGTTCTATCTGCCGGGGTCGAACGTTCCCGTTTGTATGGGGTGAAATCCGCGAGGTCTTGCGCTGCGGATTTGGAACGAATGTTGTTTTCAATGTTTTGTTTTGCTTAAAATTTTGCTTTAAATGATTGAAGTGAATTGAACTTAGAGGTATGTAACATTTTGAAAATGTTTCGTGATCTATTTCCAATAAAAAAAGTTTTCATCAGTTTTGAAAATTTATATAAAAAACATAAAATATATCGGAATATAAATATACATAAAAATATCTAAAATGAGAAAGTTATATAAATATATATATAGATATATATATATATATATATATATATATATATATATATATATATATATATATATATATATATATATATATATATATATCTATATATATATATATATATTTATATTTATTTATATATATATACACACACAGAACACGAGCGTATTTTTGTTTATCGAAATTATAGAAAATCTCGATTAAAAAAGCATTTTAAGCAACCAATCATGGCTATAATGTTCCTAGCAATTCGCCATAGCTGTACCAATTTAGGTTGTCAGCCAAAACTAGTGAATATTTACAACAAAAGTTAATTTGTGGCATTTTTTAAACTCAAATCCAGTAATAATAAGTTCAATGTAAACACCATGAAATAAGTAAAATTAACAGTTTCAAAACTCCGTTTTGTATTAATATCCACGTTGAGCGCACAATTGATGAGGCTAATCATCCTAAAATATAAGGCTCTTCTTCTACTGATAACACCGTGTCAGGACACACTTCCTATCTCCTGACAATCCTTCATATTCCTTCACTTGGAAGCTATACCGAAGACGTAAATCAGGATGGTCTGTTTGAATTGGTTTAAATGAAGAATCGTAGACATTTCCTAACTTGTTCAGAGAAGAACGAAAACACACTAGGCGATAGGACGACACGAGCGGCGTTCAGTTGACATCATCAAAACAGTGTTATTTTGATGACACTTATTCGATATTATATTCGATACACTGTGCTTATATCGTCGACTCTTCCATTCCACCACCACATTACCGTCATGCAGTGATCGTTGCATATTATTCAATCTCGACACCCTCGAATCTAGACGAACTAAAGCATGTGTGTCATTTATCAGCAATTTGTTACGAGGGGGATGCAGAATGTTCCTTCGAGGTATTTAAGAAATCGAACTGCTCTTGCAATACCTTTCCGCAATATAGCGTTTGGCATAAACGACCCGTGGCTAATTTGTTTGCGTCAATTCAATGAACATTACCGCGATTTTAATTTCTAATTTTATGTTCTGGCTCTTCGTTATTCTTTCTAATTATGTCTCTTTTATTCTTAATTTCTTTTTGTTTTAAATATTTTCTTCTTATCCGCTGCTTATTTTCCTTTCACTATGGATTTCATTCTGTTACATCCTTTTCTATTTCCCCTTAGTTTAGTTAAGTTACAATTAGTTTAGTACCAATAGGGCCAACTAGGTTTTAAGCAATTATATGTTCAACCCCAGAGGCAGATATTGAAATTAATAAATGAAATGAAATGAAATGAAATGAAATGAAATGAAATGAAATGATATTCGGGGCGAGTATGGGCTTCGAACGACGAAATCCGTTCGCCGCGGTTGTCAGAAGGCGCTCACTTGGCGCTCAGTTTTAACACGTTGTCTGCCACCATACATGCCCACTGAACTGCGTCACGGAATCACTCTTTGAAACGATTGCATTTGCTTTTGCATTTTTCTCCTTTAAATCAAGTTCACCAATTGTTGTCTCAGTCGCTCCACAATGTTGTTTGTTGGGCTAATTCCATGGAATTTCATTCTTACATTCCGACTTCAACTATTGCGGAATCGGATTCTGACAAAACACTTCTATGAATTCCTATTTTTACCTATAATCAATTGTTCTATGCTGAACACCTGCTGTTTTGATCACTTTAGTTGCACTTTTTAAGCGCAAGGTTCACTGATCACCCCAAGAAATGTTTGAAGCAAACATGCCAAAGTTAATCGAAGCACAGAGTAGCGATGAAAGACAGAATAAAAGAATACTAGAAACAGTCTTTCTGACGAGAAGACATGAAATTGGAAGAAAATCGTTTTTGGCATAACGATTCGACCAGAAATTGAAATGATGCAAACAAACAAATATGCTTTACAAAAGTTGGATAATGCTACATTCTCGGGAGCACGAATGAGCAATGGAAACCCTAATTCGGCAGTCGCTGGATTATTGATGGATGGTAGTCAGAACCCAGTGGTATTGGTATGTTAGTTGGGTCCATAGATCGGCAAAAATAATAAATTTGATGGATAAAATCAACTTCATCGAGAAAATTGTCATGCGGGAATTAAATGTTTGTTATGTTATAAAAATGAGAAGAAAAACTTAATTTACTTTAAATAAATTTGAACAAGATTGGCTTTATAATGTATTGATTGATTTATTTTAACGAGTTATAAACGTTATTTACATGGTGATTTATGTTTAATATTATTATGTTTATATATAAATATATATATATATATATATATATATATATATATATATATATATATTAAACATAAATATTATATTAAACATAAATATATATACATAAATATTAAACATAATAATATTAAACATAAATTACCATGTAAATAACGTTTATAACTCGTTAAAATAAAATCAATCAGTATTTTTATACATTTTTATAAAGTCAATCCAATCCTGTCGTCCCTCCTACATTTGAAATAACTTAAATTCAAATTTAAAGAAAGTGAGTAAAGCTGCCTGATAATAAATAATGTTCGTCCTTTTTCGAAAAGTTTTTCAGCAAGTTTTATACAAACATTATGAGCCAATCCAGTTTCTCTGATACCCTCCAAAGACTTTCCAGAGTAAATTTTAGAAGCCCATGTGAATCCTTCGCTTGAACATAACTTAAACATTTTAATTCCGTATTTATTCGCTTTACTTGGAATGTATTGTCTTAAGATGAGTCTGCCACGCCATGGAATCAATGTTTCGTCAATAACGATGTTTTCTCCTGATGTGTACACTTTCTGATACTTTTCTTGTAGTTTATCCATCAAATTTATTATTTTTCCTTGCCGATCTTTAGGGGATATGGACGTGTTATCGGTGAAATGGAGATTACTGAGTAATATCTCGAACCTGTTCCGGGACATAACGGTAGATGGAAGCTTAAAATTGTATAATGTATTTTTGGACCAATAATTTGCCACTGGGTTTACTTTTACTAATACCATCCATAGCAATAATCCAAGGAATTTTTTTCATTTCTGCCGAATTAGTTGGTTTCCATTTGCTCATTCGTGCTCCTTGGGAGAATGTAGCATTATCCAACTTTTGTAAAGCATATTTGTTTGTTTGGGTTACAATCATTTCAATGATTTCCTGGTCGACGAATAATTGAAACACGTTATAAGGTATCATATCCAAAGGCGGCAAACTTAACTGATTTTCTTCCACAAAAGCAAATGATTTTTGTCGACTGGTAAATTCACTCCATGCAGTTGATTGGATTGTGCTTTTTTGTTGCGGTAAGCCCTCGTGATTTCTTTTTTCTTCTAACTCCAATTCTCTAAAAACATCTGGAAGTGAAGATTCGTCACAATCACAATCACTACCGTCGTAATTATTAGACTCAGAATCAGAGGATACTATTCTGTTTCTAGTATTCTTTTTTGGTATTCTGATGTCTTCCTCATCGCTATTCTGTGCTTCGATTAACTTTGGCATGTTTGCTTCAAACATTTCTTGGGGTGATCAGTGAACCTTGCGCTTAAAAATCCGAAGTGCAACTAAAGTGATCAAAACAGCAGGTGTTCAACCCAGCGAAAAAAATCATCACCTCGTAGGGAAGCACACAGTTGAACAATTGATTATAGGTAAAAAATAGGAATTCATAGAAGTGATTTTGTCAGAATCTGATACATCCGATTCCCTTGCAAGCAGTAGTTGGAGTCGGAATGTCACCGACTTTTGCGAGAGGTAAAGAAAGAGAAGGGAAGGGAGGGGAGGGGGTTCTAAGAATGAAATTCCATGGAATTAGCCCAACAAACAACATTGTGGAGCGACTGAGACAACAATTGGTGAACTTGATTTAAAGGAGAAAAAATGCAAAAGCAAATGCAATCGTTTCAAAGAGTGATTCCGTGGCCTGACGGGGCAGTTCAGTGGGCATGTATGGTGGCAGACAACGTGTTAAAACTGAGCGCCAAGTGAGCGCCTTCTGACAACCGCGGCGAACGGATTTCGTCGTTCGAAGCCCATACTCGCCCCGAATATCATTTCATTTCATTTCATTTCATTTCATTTCATTTCATTTCATTTCATTTATTAATTTCAATATCTGCCTCTGGGGTTGAACATATAATTGCTTAAAACCTAGTTGGCCCTATTGGTACTAAACTAATTGTAACTTAACTAAACTAAGGGGAAATAGAAAAGGATGTAACAGAATGAAATCCATAGTGAAAGGAAAATAAGCAGCGGATAAGAAGAAAATATTTAAAACAAAAAAGAAATTAAGAATAAAAGAGACATAATTAGAAAGAATAACGAAGAGCCAGAACATAAAATTAGAAATTAAAATCGCGGTAATGTTCATTGAATTGACGCAAACAAATTAGCCACGGGTCGTTTATGCCAAACGCTATATTGCGGAAAGGTATTGCAAGAGCAGTTCGATTTCTTAAATACCTCGAAGGAACATACCAACTAAGTTGAGAAAGCAAGTCTGGAGCATCTACATTCCCTCGTAACAAATTGCTGATAAATGACACACATGCTTTAGTTCGTCTAGATTCGAGGGTGTCGAGATTGAATAATATGCAACGATCACTGCATGACGGTAATGTGGTGGTGGAATGGAATGGAAGAGTCGACGATATAAGCACCAAGTGAAGCGCTATTCCAACCTGCCCTAACATAATATAATAATATCGAATATAATAT
Organism: Anopheles arabiensis; assembly: GCF_016920715.1. NCBI lineage: Eukaryota > Metazoa > Arthropoda > Insecta > Diptera > Culicidae > Anopheles > Anopheles arabiensis. Next base: position 53,610,555 of record NC_053518.1, read on the forward strand.
CGAATAAGTGTCATCAAAATAACACTGTTTTGATGATACTTATTGACACGAAAATAGTGTCAACTGAACGCCGCTCGTGTCGTCCTATCGCCTAGTGTGCTTTCGTTCTTCTCTGAACAATAATTAGGGATTAAGTGGCCAGAAGTATCTTCAAGATAGTTAGGAAATGTCTACGATTCTTCATTTAAACCAATTCAAACAGACCATCCTGATTTACGCTCCTCTGTGTCTCGTACTGAAACGGTAGTTGGCTTCGGTATAGCTTCCAAGTGAAGGAATATGAAGGATTGTCAGGAGATAGGAAGTGTGTCCTGACACGGTGTTATCAGTAGAAGAAGAGCCTTATATTTTAGGATGATTAGCCTCATCAATTGTGCGCTCAACGTGGATATTAATACAACTAGTGATACAAAACGGAGTTTTGAAACTGTTAATTTTACTTATTTCATGGTGTTCATTTACTTTTTTTCTTACATTGAACTTATTATTACTGGATTTGAGTTTAAAAAATGCCACAAATTAACTTTTGTTGTAAATATTCACTAGTTTTGGCTGACAACCTAAATTGGTACAGCTATGGCGAATTGCTAGGAACATTATAGCCATGATTGGTTGCTTAAAATGCTTTTTTTAATCGAGATTTTCTATAATTTCGATAAACACTGGGTCAAAATAAAAAATACGCTCGTGTTCTGCACATGGTTCAACATATTACCAAATAAATTTTACCCGATAATTATTTTTACAGGAGTAAAGTTGGTATCTTGATCACATAATATAGCCATAATTGGTATACTTACCATACACCTACAAGTATACGAATTTGTAAACGACGATAGGAATTTCAATATGAAGCAAATCTTTTCGTGGGCCGAATTTCATGCCGCGTCGGGGCGCATTTGGTCCGCGGACCGGACAAACTGTGAAACGTTAAAACACTGGGACAATATGGGCCACAACAACTGCGCCCAGGTAATGGTCTATGCTTTTGCGCACGTTTCGTGAAATGTATTTTCGTTTTATCTTTTGTTTTGCTGGTCAGGAAAGCCCTTAAAATTCTTCCAAAAATATGTTAAATGTTAAAACAGTTTTTATTCATACGTTTAAATCTAAAAAATCGAATCTTTTGAAGCTGTGACTGTTATCATTATTGAGGTGAAAAATAAAACACCATAGCCTCACCAAAGGCAGTATGTCAAAAGCATCTGCCCATTTTGCCCCAAGCGTGGCTGCCCATTTTTCCCCACGTGAAGCATTATTTTGTATTTTTTGTTGTATTAGTAAAAATACGCATTCAATCACCTTGATTTCTTCAGACAAATTGTATAGAAATATCATATCTTTAAAAATATATCATGTAACATTTTAACGTATCCCTGTGACACTGCTTTAAGCTTATTTTCGAAGTGGCAAAAATTACTTCAATATGCTACTAAACTTTACTTTGAGTTTTTCTTGGTTATTTGTTATGTAAGGGTTATGAAACTTACATGGTGTTCATAGAACACTCCAATGAATATATTTTGAGCATTGGAAAGTATCTTTGTAGTCCAATAATGCTTAAATATAGGGTACCCGTTTTGCCCCACATGTCCATTTTGCCCCGCTTTCCCCTACCGCTCGTATAAACCATTGTGCAGTATTTTATGGACGAACAAGTTAGCTTGCCAGCCCCTGGGGACGAAGTGGTGAGTGTCGCTCGGGCGGCGAAGATAGTAATTTGAGAGCAGGGAAGAGAGAGTTTGGTGCTCTCTCGTATGAACTACAACAGCTGTCGGACGTGAGCTAATTGGCATGAAACACACACTGTAATTGTATTGATTTAAATTTGTGTATGAAAATTAAAATACAGCCATACAATCAGAGCATTGAAAGAAAGTCCGGATCCGAATGGCCGACGACCATTAGCGACAAGAAGCTCCAAAGGAAACTGAAGACCAAATCAGCATGTACCTAGCAACATTTGGCTACATCGCTTCGTTTACTTGGCCGATGGATCGATGCAACCTGTCAAACAGTGAAAAAGTACCTTGGAAACATTACAGGGTTTTCCAAGTCACTCTCGAATGTATACATTGTTATTCACCGCGTGCAAGATGTTATTCCATATCGATCTGGTATTTCATTTCCATCATTATAATTTTTAATTTCTTCAGTATGATTTTAAATACATCAACGGGCTGCTGGCATCGTTTCACCAGGGTTTGTAGTCGGATCGCATCACCCGTTGACAGATGAAGAATAGCAAATCATGCTGAAGAAATTATGACAGAAATGAAATACCAGTTTATGTAGAATAACATTTTGAACGTGGTGAAAAAAATGTTTCAATTCGAAAACGACTTGGCCCCTGTAACAAACATGTCAGGAAACAGAAATCGTGTCCACTGGTTTTGCAGAGGCAGACAATGACGCCACAACTCAAAGCGAAAATTTTAGGAGATAAATCTGCTGAATCTCGATTCAAAACGCTAGTCAGCGAACCGGCTCAACATCCCCCAACAGCTTAAGCATGTTTTGCAAGTAAATTTAAATAATTACCTATCAAGGGATCTAAATTGCCGTATGTTCTTTTGGATTTTTTTTCTCTAGCCATAAAAAAAAATGTTTTTAAAGCCAACGATTTTATGTCAAATATCCCAAGATACGCGTCGACGTCTCGAGTCGAGTGTGTGTGGATTTTAAGATAATTAATTAAAATTTGAGGATGTTCGGGATTTGAATCAAAACGTCTGTAATATGAAACATGAGTTTGACATGAACATGAAACATGAACTTCACGATTCTAGTCAGCTTTTTTATATGGAGTTAGACAGTTGGAGGCTAAAATCATGTCAACACTCCATACAAAACCACACACATTCTAGCCTCAAAGCTAGAATTAGATTCGACCACCTGCTCGCAAAAATGGCAAAACAAGGTGGTGTTTTTATTTATTCCAAGGTGCATTTAAAAGATCAGGTGGTGGAATCTAGAATAAATGTGTATGTAGACTAGGTGGTCTCATAGCATGTGTTTATATCTAAATTTGAACGTCACTTTCTCGAGAATGTTTGTGGTTTACATTGCTAGTGGTTAGTTATTTATAGAGATAGGGCTACAAAACCATAATTATGTCTCCCAGTAAATTTGGTAAATCGCGTTAAAAAAAATAACAATCAATTATATTGTGTAATGGCATGCTTGGAGAATGATATTTTGATACTTTCAGGACAAGTAAGGTTGTACAATTAAACGCTGCGGCACAGGGCGTAGACAAATGGCAGCTTACAGTATAGTTCAACATGTCAACGCTAACTTCCGAACAATACTATATTTCGCTGAAAAAGTCAATTATATGCCTGATCCAAACTACAACTCGCTGAACATGTCAACAATATCGTCTAAACCCCTGTAATAACGTATTGTTGCCGGTTTGAGTTGACATCTAATTTGCTTTCCACAGTAATTTCACTCGCTGCGTTCTCTCAGAATGCATCATACTCTCTTTTCTATGTTATTTTGCTCTCTTATCGATTTTGTTGCTCACTCGTACAATAATGAAACTCCCAACACAGACGTAGTCAAAGGTTCAGAAGATTTTAGTTTTTCACTAGAGCCAGGATAGGAGAAAACCAAACGATACCGAACAAATACAGTGAATTTGGTGCACTAGAAATACATTTTATTAGTGACAACAGTGTTGCTTACTCCAGAGTAATACATTTATAAGCAATAACTCATTTCATGTTACAAATAACCGAGTGCATATTCGACACATTACTTGTTTTGATGTTTTCAAGTTATTTTCTTCCTTTTTCTGGTGTAAAACGTACAAATGTGATATATTCAATGTGTAACTGGACATTAAATGCAATTTAGTCGAAAAATGCAAGGGCAACGTGTATGTGTAAATTAAATTATAAATGTATACATAAGATACATTGAATCATTTTTGGTTTCGTTTGGCCAGCCTTACATACAGATTGAATGTTAAAAAATCTAAGATACTAGTTTACCTGGCGAAAACTGCCTCATCGAATCAATCAAACGTTCGATAAAGTGTATTAAAATTCATAAAAGCAATAGTTTAATATGGCCAAAAGGATCAAATTTTAATAATTATTTTCCAACTTTAGCACTGTTGCAGTGTGCATATCAATATCACAAACTTAATCGAGAATATTTGTGGTTTACATTGCTAGTGGTTAGTTATTTAAAGAGATAGGGCTACACAACCATAATTATGTCTCGAAGTTAACCTAGTATCGCGTTAATCAACTAACAATCAATTATATTGTGTAATAGCATGCTCTAACAAAACATGAACGATGCGGTGATTTATTACATACCTTGATTATGTAGTTTGGTTTGACAAACCAGCACTTGTTTTGGGACAATCAACAAATCGTGAATTTGACAGGTATGTAAAAAAAGTTGAGATACAATGTACGTGTACCACTGCTATGTTATTTTATTTTGGAAGGAAATGTTTGATATTCACTCTCTTTAAGTATTGATACATTTAGGAGAAGGTATGTAAAGACGGACACTGCGGGTAAGATGGACACTTCCCATGAAATCACGAAAAAGATAATTTTTGAATAATTCAAGAACGCAGAATTCAAAGTGAAAGTAAAACAACACATTTTTGGCAAAATATATGCAACATTTGATTAAATTCACGAACAAAACAAAATTTCAATCGTGCGCACCCTCTAACTAATTTGACTACTACGGATCTTAAGCTCTGTAGCTTACATTGTTTATATTTTTGGAAGTTTTATTATATGAATGAGTTGTTGTGATTATTAAGCCAAACAACTGGCGAAAGAACGAGAATGAAAGCAAAAAAATGTTTTCTTGCGGTTTAAACATCCTGACACCAAAGCGGCAAAAATGGACACTCTGTCGTAGGGAAAGATGGACTCCTAATTTGTTGAATTATTTTACTTCTTATATCAATTGGTGATGAATATATTTCATCAAACACATTTAATAAGCGTTCATCTTCTATTTGGCAAAATCGGCCTATACAGGTTTTCGGGATTTTATTCATTACCACGTAGCCGGATCGTCAGTTCTTGCTATGGAGGTATGTTCCATTACAGGCTTGAACCCATGACGGGCTTGTTATTGAGTCGTTCAAGTTGACAGCTGTACCAAGGGACCACCCCGTAGGGTATTCTGAAAATATAAACATCCAGCAAATAGGAAGTAACATCCAGCAATAGGAAAGGAAGGATTATAGAAAGTATTGAAATAAGCGAAAAACGAAACACCGGTCACAATAGCTGTCATGCGTTATGCTATTACTCGTTCGACGCTGGTGAGGCACTTCTCGTAACCCAATATCTTGCTACGATTTGGACAACTTTAATCAACAAAAATAAGAAGTACTGATATGAAATCCTTCAGGAATAAATGAGCGATTCTATGGGATTACAATGGAAAATATGGCTTCGCCTATTAACAAGTCGCTCAAAAATGCTATGGTCGCAGACTTGCCGCGAAAAAAAACCCTAATGGAAGTTTTACAACCTGGAACAGCAGCGTCAGCTGTTAGTGCCCAATATTTTAAAAATGCCTTATATTCTGCATTCTAGAAGGCAGTGACAGATTAAAACGAGTGGAGGCCCTAAGCAGTCACACAAATGTAGGCTTGGTTGATAAGTCTAGCAGGGAAATGTTCTCAACCAGAGAAGGATTGAGTAGCAATTTTACTTGCAACCAGCGGGAGGGTTCCTATTTTTGGGGCCCCTCGAGACCACGGGGCCCCACGCGGCCGCTTAATTTGCTTAGCGTTTAATACGCCAATGCTGCAATGGTGTTAAAAGTGGCGCTTACAATTCCTAAGTTCACATCTGAATGGACCATCGTTGCAATTGGCCTAGAGTTGGTTTACGTACGTAATACGACGTGGGAAGCAATGGTATAATTAAAAATAGGTGTTTGATCTTACGATTTTGGATAATCTTTTCTTTCGTGTTTCGGTGTAATTTTTCTAGCGTTCGATATTTACCGGTGGTTGTGGCTTGTTCAGTTGCAAAATTAGAAGAGGATTTATTTCAAGAACTAAACTTATACTTATAAACTAATCGCCCCAGCCGAAAGCTCAAAACTTAACGAAAAGATCTTCGTGTCTCGTTAAACACGACAAATGACAGGGCTTCCGTGTCTGTGTCTCAACAAAAGGTTTATAATACCTCTTCAATTTCCAACGTTTTCTATATGTGTAAATTTTACCCCTCATGGTGTCCATCATTCCTATATCAGGTTCCGTCTTGCACAATCATTTGAAAACTGCACGAAAAAGTTTTTAATTTTTGAAAAAACACAAAAGGCGATATAAACTTTAAAGATTCAATACATTTTCTGATGAAATATGAGTGTAAGCTAATGTATGCACATTTTCATGGTCGTTGTATTTATTTATTCCTAAATTTTAACATTTTCCCTACAGTGTTCGTCTTTACGTACCTTTACCTACATGTTATAAAACAAATAAAGTATTAGTCGATTCCGGACACTTAAGACTCTTTATGTGTATGGAACTAAAACCATTATCATTAGGTTCTTTCATGAACCATTAGGTTTTTTCATGCGTTACCGAGGCATCCGCGTAGACCTCGAATATCCGCGTAAGTCGAGTATCAAGTTTGTCAGCTGAAATACTTATGAGAAATAGGTATTTTTTATTAACTGTAGTACTCTTATTTAATTAACCATTACGATTCAAGTAGAAAATTATTAATCAACTGGCGTTTGAGTGGTTAAAACAATTGATAGTAAAGCAATTTATTTTCTATATGACAATTCTTGAAGCAAATCTAATTGATTGGATTAACTGTCAAATTTTGAAAACCTCCTACCTCCTTCCGGATCCGAGTATGTCAAGAACAGTGTAACTCGGGAACAGATTGTAATCATTTTACTTCTTCTTTGGCACAAGACCTTCCTGTATCACTAGTGGGCTTGGATTTTAATGACTTTTTGATTACGCATAGCAGTGTAGCATATCTGCTATACACAACTTAATATAATACACACTATCAGCTATAGACACATTGTAACAACACACTAGTGATGGGTAAAGTTGGTAAAAATCCGGAGTCCACTCCGATCTGATTCCGATAAATTCGGAATCGACTCCGGAAAGTAGGTCCGCGCTGCAATATCCGGAGTCGTTCGGAATCGTCCGAAAAGGCCCGGAGTCATTCGGAATCGTCCGAAAAGGCCCGGAGTCATCCGGAGTCGTCCGGAAATGCTCGGAGTCGTTCGGAGTCGTCCGGAGTCGTCCGGAGTCATCCGGAGTCGTCTGGAGTCGCCCGGAGTCAGAGTCATCCGGAGTCGTTCGGTGTCGTTCGGAATCGTCGGAGTCGTTCGGAGTCGTCCGGAGTCGCCCGGAGTCAGGATCGTCCGGAGTCGTTCGGAATCGTTCGGAGTCGTCGGAGTCGTTCGGAGTCGTTCGACTCCAGACAACTCCGGACGACTCCGACTCCGGTGACTGCGGACGACTCCGAACGACTCCGAACGACTCCGGACGATTCCGGAAGACTCCGTTAGACTCCGGGCGACACCGAACGACTCCGACTCCGGGTGGATCTAGTGGTTCCATTTTGCCGGAGTCGGAATCGAACTAACAATAGTCGGAGTCGGAATGGAGTCGTGGGTGCGCTCCATACAGCACATCACTACAACACACCCGGAAATGTTTAGGCCGTCCATTCATATTAACTATGAACACACTTATAAAAACAACTGAAACGCACAACATAAGTAGGAACAGTATGTAACCCAAAGCAGGAACAGTTATCGTTATTATCAGTCAGGTAGTATCATTTTATTATTTACGTTATTCTCCTAAAGGGAGGAGGTGTAGCATATCTGCTATACAGAACTTATTATAATACACACTATCAGCTATAGACACATTGTAACACACATCGGAAAGCCAAATCACACTATTGCAACACATTCATTATATTACATCAGCAAATCAATCCACACCATAGCAACATACCTAGACCATACCATCCATAGAAAAAACCATTGAGACATTTATCGAAAACAACCGAAACGCGCAACATAAGCAATTCAAGCATTACTGCAGCAAAGTGGACAAACAGAGAACGCATAGCAACTTATTGCTAAAAGCGCAGTGTAGGCAATGATCGACGAACGCACTCGTTATTTGGCTAGAACAGTTGAAACTTTCCAGAACCTTTGTAAAAACACTAAAAGCGCAGCATAAGCACAAATTGACAGACACCTCACTCCAATATAATGTATAAATTGCACCTCATATCAATAACCTTTAATTAGGACAAAAACACATTCCAAAACCAAATGTACGAAACTTATTGAGTATAAATAAAACCAATTCCGACCGTGGCAAGTCAGATTCGTTCGGACTGCCAAGATAGGACGTTACGCTCCCTAAAAACTTCGTGTACCAACTTATTTCAAGAGTTTAGTTATGTCCCCCTACCCAAGGTAAGGCTTCTAAACTCCAACATTTCCAGTAAGGGAAACTCCTTCCGGGTTTCCATGATCGCCTGGACGATCAAATCAGTCCGCTTCGAATAGTTCGTTCCACCTCAGCTCATGTCAGTAAAGACTGACTCCCCGCAAAAACGGTGCACGACGGCCCCGCGTACGTTCGATCACATTACAATATGCATTAAACCCATTAAAACAGGAACTTAATGAAAAGAACCATCGTTCTTGTCAACAAAAGATAAACGTATCTAGTTTAGTTAAAATAATAACTTCCCAACATACAACCCGGAACAAAATGTACGAAACCCTTAACTTCATTTGAGTATAAATAAAACCAACTCCGATCATGACAGGTCAGATTCGTTCGGACTGTCAGGATAGGACTATGCCCATCCAATATCTATCGACTTCTCATTTAAAGAGTTTAGTTATGTCCTCCTACCCAAGGCAAGTTCTCTAAACTCCAACGTTTCCAGTAAGGGAAACCTCCTAAAGGTTTCTATGATCGCCTGGACGATCAAGTGTCGAAAAGTCCACTCGAACAAAGGTGTATTCCACCTCGACTCATGTCAGTAAAAACTGAACTACCGCGACAGTACTCGAGGTACAGTTGTACGATCATCACATTACATGGCGGCCGTGACTTTAATCTGCAATCGATATGCAGAAGAATAAGCAAATTATTTTAAAGTAAAATGTGATACGTACAACGGTAACGTAAAGCGTAAGTGTTGTGTGACCTACCAATAGTATTGTGACCATAACCGGCATTCGACGGAGAGTGAAAAAAGTGTCAAATGTGCAGTTTTTACGGAACATTCATCAATGCAGCTGGCTCTAGTAACCCCTTTGTAAAAAATCAATAACGATGAAAGAACAAGCAAGTTCAGTGTAGAATGAAAATTAATAACATTTAGTGTAGTGTAAGTGCAAAAAAGAATGTTTAATTGATTAACAAACATTACCCGTACACAGTGTTGTGAAAACCTACCTAAATGTGTAAAAACGTATTAACGTTTATGCGATCGGTTTACCAAGAAGACTAACTTTGAAATGGGAAACGAAAAAAAAGCTAACTTTAACAATAACCCAAGTACAGCATGGTACAGTACAGCAATCTATACGATTCTTGAAGCAAGTGATATGGAACAATAAAGTGCATTACGAAACAAGTCGTGGCCAGCGTGATTGAATGGAACAACCGTTCCCTACGTGGAAGACGAACAGATTGACTAGCAAGAATGAACGGACAACCCCGAAAAGACATCGAGCATCGTGGAAATTCACATCAAACATCGAGTATGTATCAAACATCGATTAAACACCAAGCAACGGTATAAAAACAGCGTAGCATCATCATCAGCAGCAACAAAATGCACGCCGCATATTCCATCAAGCTATTGTAACTTTGAAAAATAATCAAATGAGTTTTAAGCTAGGAAATGGGTTCTATATCATGAACGTAAATGAAAGCAATATGAAAAAGGAATGCCTACTATAAGCGATAAAATCGAAATTTAGAAATATATCTTTAAAAAATACAGGATTCTAATCAAAGAACTTGTAAAAGAACAAAACTAAGAATCCAAACCGAAGGAATATTTAAAGATATTCAAAATGGTATAAAAAAATAGATTCAAATATATTTTTAACAAATTATTAGAATTCAGCAAAATTTCTAATGCATTAATACAAAATATCATTGCTATGAGTACATCTAAACCAACGACAACTCGCGTAACAAGTCATCTGATTTTTTTACAAATAGCTTAGAGGATAAAAATATCAATTTATCACTGTTAACAACCAGTAGATTATCATTTGAACTCTTAGCTCAGATAATATTAGTTTTACTAAAGCTGCATAACAAAATTAAAATGGCTAATTTTGATATGCACCCACATATGACGGGTCACCCGATACCTTTAATGCATTTGCGGACGCTTTGTTCGAGTTAAATCCAAACCATAAAAAATGCTCGTAAAATTAATAAGAATCAAGCTGACTAGTAAGACTAGAATAGGGTTATTCAGCAATATAACGACTTTTAAAGAATAAATCAGTAATATCAAGGGAAGATGTGAAGTAAAGTAATAAAGTAATAAAGTAATAGCAAAACTAATGAGGTCGAACTGCTTTCAGAAAAAACTAAAGGTAATTTATCTAAAACAAGGAATTCCAGAAAAATACAATACTAAAATACTGTTGAAGGCAGGTACTTTTGCGACAATATCCGATGCAACACAGAAAGTAATCGAGAATGAAAGTGAAGAAACAAATAGAGCTACTAATGTCCTTAACATAAATACACAACGCTACAGTAGAAACTATCCTAGCAATCAAGGAAACCAGAATAGGAACTATCAAAATAACTATGGTTCGAAAAAACTCCTACTACAATGGTAATCAGGACCGACCATACAAAAACCAAAGGGCAATAACAAATGGAAAAACAGGGCAACAACAACGAAACATGTACCAGCTCAGATACAGGAAGTGGACGACAATATTTTTTTAGACCAACAGGATTCAACCCAAATCCTAGATCAATTTACTCTTTAGAGCTAAATGGATTTGATTATATAAAGATTAGATTGAACATTGCAAATAAAGAAACATCTATATTACTAGTTGTTGAGACAGGAGTGTCAATTTCTTTATTCAAAGCAAGCAAGTTAACGAAAAATCATGGCCCAATACGTTCAGACTGAATATCATTAACTGGGATATCTAACAAACCAATTTATTCAAATGGCATATTGTACGCACTATATATTTCAACAATCTAGAATTGGAACACGATTTTGTATTAGTTCCAGATGAATTCAATATAGGACCAGATGGTATATTAGGCAGAGACTTTTACAAACTATATAGATGTTAAGAGCACGACAATTTAAATTTAATCAATCATTTTTAATGAACATTTTTTTAAAATCTTTATCCGCCAACGGCGATGTTTAGATTCAAATTTAAATGATTTTCTTTAACGAGCATTTCTCGATGACATTTTCGACTTATGTTTAACTTTAACGACACCCTTAATTTTATGAATTTCATTTAAATCAATTTCTCTTTACGAGTGATCGCCACGACGATCACATTTTCAAACTTAACGGTAATTTAAAAATGTAAGGTAGAAAGAAACGTTAAGAAAGATAAGAGTAAATTTTGTTAAATCAACATTTTGAACTTTGCACGCCGTCTTTTTGTAGTTACTCAAAGCAATAAAACATTGACAGGAAATGCTGTACGAAAAAGCTTATCATAAATAAGTTCAGATTTCTAACAAATTCAGCCGAATAAACTTTGCAACAGGATAGCACAGAGTTATCGACAGTTCAGACTAGCAAAACATCATACTTAGGGACCATGATCGCTATCGCTATCGCTATTAATCCATGATCGCTAAAATCGGGTTAACCTAGAATGTAAAATAGATTATAAGGATTTTTTGAATTGGTCATAAACACTTGCTATTTAGATCTCAAACTGAAAAGATCAGTATCGGTGTGTCAGTATCGGAAGTTCTTTTTTCATAAACGCCTCGAATTTTTACAACAGATGTTCAATTAATTCTCATTTAGAAATGCTGGGTCAGGTAGTAGCAATTCAGCATAATATCGAAGAAGATGATGGAAAAGGATTTATTTTACAAATTAGAAGTGAAGTGGTACGTAAAGTATATCTTCCAAACATTACAGTGTATACCATAGTATTCGCACAAGAAATTCAACCAGGAGTATTCTGTGGCAGCTATTATTTCGAAGGATAATCAGTTAATTAAACTCATCAATTCAAGGCAGGGAAATATTTATATAACAAACGCAGAACTCAAACCCATTACAGAACCATTAGCAAATTATGAATGGAAACATGTAAATAACAAAGTTGGAGAAATTAATCAAAGTTGGAAGCCATTGTTGTTGACAATGCTCCACTATACCCTATTAATACAAACACCAACCATACTTACCAAAGAAGTCGCCCTTCACTACCACCAATAATAACAGGCACCGATATCACCATTACCATCGCTTTTAGTTTGCTGAAAGCGGGAACAACCATTAGCTCTGTTAGCGCACTAAATTTTAAGGTTAGAATTATCGCTGCTCTTCGAGATAAAGCACTTACCGCAGGATCTTGGCCGGCCGGGCTCGATGTGCGTGAGTTTATCTCACTCCCGCAAAGACCGTCACACCATCGTCCTTAACTCACCAACACAAACTCACCTATACCCGCTCAACATAGCCTGATGTACCCTGTACAACTATCGTCCGATATGACCTGCACGTTAATATCGCCTGCTCCACCAAAAACAACTACAGCTACACCAAACACCGTTAAAACGCACCAAACTACAATTCAACAACTATTCAACCGCCCCGATGTTGTAGCGGCTTTAAAGGGGGGGGGGGGGGTTCAAAAGGTTCGCCAGCCTCGGGGCCCCACCGTCAATCCTTCCGGGGGCCCTTGTCGCTAGTACTCTGTCCATACGGCATACTATAGAATGGCGATCTACGGGGCCCCTAAATCGGCGGGGCCCCAGGCAATCGCCTAGTCCGCCTACCGTTAGATCCGCCACTGGACACCGTCAACAGCATTTGTAAAGCACTAGGTCCAAATTACAGATTCGTGCTCATGGGAGACTTTAACCAACCCGCTCATGATCGTATCATGAAACCCCTTGTGTGTTTTTTTAACCTCATACTAGTTCAGGTTCTGTTGGCAGTGCTGTAGCAATACCTCGCTGATACGAGGGTAGATCCGAAGCCTCTAGAAGATTAACATAGGCTCTCCACCTCCTACTCCTACTCAATACGTCCCCGTCGTACAGAACGGTAACATGCCTATCAATTAAAGCTTGGGTATACGGGGAAACCCAACCCCTTGCGAGGATGGATTGCATAGTAATATTGAGAGGGGGGGGGGGGGGGTAGAAAATTGATCCCCTTGACTCTACCTGGAAGCGTCTGTTCTCCATGTCAGGAGCGTCTTCCCCCCATCGTATGCTTCTCCCTGAAGGGCTGCGCTGGCTTCTTCCGTCTTGGCTTGGCTTGACGAGACTGGAGGTTAGGGGAGAGGCCTTGCAAGCCTGCCTCGTAAAAACTTCACCGCAACGAAAAGTCTAAAAGAAGAAGTTCCGTATTGGACCAATCGATCCAGACCCACGCAAGGAAAAAGGACTTACGATTTTATGCTCAGGACATGGAACTGCAAAATCCTCTCATCGAATGTAAATATCCGAATTGCGCTCAATGTGACCTGGGCCCGTGGCTTCGAAATAATAGCACTTGACGAGGTATGCTAGTAAGGCGTGACGGTGCGCCAGTACCATAGTGACTGCACGATCTACCACAGTGGTGAAGAGATGCGGGAGCTTGGTACTGCGTTCATTGTGCTAAGTACTATGCAACAGAGGGTAATCGCGTGGTGGCCGTTCAACGACTGGATGTGTAGATTGAGGATTCGTGGATTTTTAACCTGAGCATTATTGATGAGCACAGACCGCGCATAGGGAGCACCGATGACGAGAAGCAGGCCTTATATGCGCAGCTGGAGAGGGAGTACGACCGTTCCCCAAAACATGACGTGAAGGTCGTCTCTGGAGACCTTAATGCTAAGGTCGGACAGGAGGAGGTGTATGAATCAACAATCGAAAGTTTCAGCGTCCACCAGCTGACAAACGACAACGGCCTTAGGCTGATAAACTTTGCTTCCTTCAAGCACATAAGCATCTGCACCATCGTCTTCCAGTATGCACACCACCTTAGTTACACCTGGAGACACCCGAGGGGTGATTAAAAGTCCCAAATAGACCACGTTCTGATTGACGGAAGGCACTTCTCGGATATTATCGACGTTAAAACGCATAGAGGCGCAAACGTCGAATCGGACCATTTCCTGGAAACTCTTCGTGGTTAACAACCAACGGAATTAGCCCACCCCAAGTCTGATGTGGTGGAGGGGTACGCGACAGCGCACTCGTAGATCACTGGCGTATGGTGAAACGAGCCATCAGCACTGCAGCCGAACACTAGATCGTCCGCTTTTCACGTAGAGAGAAAAAGGTATGGTTCGACGAAGAGTGCAGACGAGCACTATCCGAGAAGAATGCAGCCCGCGCCTGCATGAAACCCGCATGAAACCCTTCAAACGGCATGAAACCCGTGGAAATCAAAACGTGGAAAACTATAGGCGACTGAGGAAAAAACAAACCTTTTCCAGGCCTAGCAGCGCCGTTTTGAAGAGTCAGACGAACAGCTGCTGGAGCAGCTTTCTCAGTCGAGGGACACTCGCTTGTTTTATAGGAGATTGAATGAGGCACGGAGTGGGTTTGCTCCTAAAACCGTAATGTGCTGGAATGCGGAAGGAAAACTCCTGACAAACAAGGAGAGTTATTGAGGCAGGTGATCGAAAGGTGGAAGTGCTTCTTCGAAAGACACCTGAATGGCGCAGAGGCAGGAGAGGCTGGTGCAAGTGGTAGAACATGGCAACCACCACAGCAGCATGACAGTAGTAATAACAGCAACAGCATTGGCGCAACCGACGAGATACACCACTGTACTTAAAAAAAGGAAAAAAAAAATTTGTTTGTTTTGTTTTGTGTGTGTTTTGTTTTTAGCTCAATGCGTGCGCTAGGTGTGTCATCGGCAAGAGTGCGAGGCGTACTGAAGTTGCAATCGCCGATTTTTGCCTTATATACTCTCATGTTTGTGCTGGTTTCGTAGTACAGTTGTCAACTCATACGACTTAACAACATGCCCGTCATGGGTTCAATCCCCAAATAGACCGCGCAGCTATACGTAGGACTGACTATCCTGCTATGGGGGAAAATCAATTAATCACTTAAAGCCAAGCCCACAAGTGGGTACAGGCAGGCCTTGATCGACATCGGTTGTTGAGCCAAAGAAGAAGAAGAAGAATACTTTCATGTTTGGTGCGACACTTACCTGAGTTACGAGTGCCGATAGCGTTTCGCGGCAGTATAAAAGGAGAACCAATCCATTTTGCGCTTCATTCTTCAGTTAGTGGTCAACCTGTAAGGTTGCTGTTAAAAAAATCAACAAAATCATCATGGGTCACGGAAAGCACTGCACACCAGAGGAGCTAAAACATAGTCAGGGGCTGTTTCGTGAGAACGTCCTAATAAAGACAATCTGCAAGACGTTCGGCCGTTCGCGGACGTTTGTTGACAACGCCATTCGTAGCGAGGCTACGGGTAAGTCGACAGGTCGTCCGCGAAAAACAACGGCTAACGTTGACGCGCAGATTGTTGAAAAGATCAGGGCGGACCCTTTCAAAACTTGCACTCGCATCAAGCAGGAGCTTGGATTGCAAGTTTCGTCGAAGACGGTGTCTTGCCGTTTACACGCGGCTGGGTTCTGTGCCCGGAGACCACGGAAGGTTCGGAAGCTACAGCCGCACCACGTAGAAGCGCGCATTCGGTTTGCCGAAGAACATCTAACTGCATCCATCATTTGGTGGATGAAAATATTCTTCTCGGATGAGTCCAGAATCAATCTGGATGGTCGGACGGCATTAAATACGTCTGGCGCCTTCCCAATCAGCGTATCATCCGAAAAACACACTAAAAACCCTTAGTCACGGAGGCGACCACGTAATTTATTTATTTATTTATTTATTTTGTATGTCATATATAACCGACGGACCATCGTGTCTAATCGGCAACCTTATGATTAAATTAAGGAGCATATAAATAAACCTCTAGTTATAAACAAACATTAAATGTGACGTAGACGCAATTTCCCCTTGAACGTGGAGGTAGACATACTAAAATCGAACAAATCTAACACTTCATTGAACTCGAGGGACATACGTATAATAGCGTGTCCCTGTCTTTGGTTGTTGCGGGTACGCGTTACACCGAGATGGAAATTAGATCTAAGAATCCGACAGGGAGCGAACAAATTGATGCTGGCTAGTAATGCCGGGGAATCGATTTCTCCGTTAAGGAGCCGGAATATAAAAAGGCATTTCGCGTTTTTGCGTCGAGAGCCGAGTGGTTCAAGTCCGAGAAGCAGACACCGCTGATGGTAGGAGGGCCGAGCGTGGTGGGATTGCCATGGAAGGAGTCAAACCACGTAGCTGGTGATTCTCCGTTGAATGGCTTCGAGGCGGTTGATGTCACCAACACCAAGCGGGCACCAGATCGGGCAGCAGTACTCCAGGCACGACCTTACGATGGCACAGAAGATCGACTTGACGCACATGGGATCGGTAAACTCGCTACAGGTCCGCGTAATTAGACCGAGTAGCTGATTTCCCTTCGCAACAACGCTGTCAATGTGAGGGCGAAATGACATCTTCTGGTCGAGTAGCACCCCCAGATCACGGATACATGTCGTGTGAACCAAAGCCGTGTTGAGCATAGTGTATGTAAACGAGATAGGGTTACGGGCTCTGCTGAATGATGTACACTGGCATTTATCAGCACACACTTGGAGGGCGTTTCTGCTGCACCTGCTGTCGAGATTCTCAAGGATCATTTGAAGGCGTACACAGTCACTGTCGTTTCTAACTGGAGCGAATATTTTTACGTCGTCGGCGTACATTAGGTGTTGGCCTGGCGGTAAAACGAAAGATAGATCATTTATATAGATGAGGAAGAGTAGCGGTCCCAACTTACTCCCTTGAGGCACACCGGAGGAGCTGGTGAAAGAGTGAGAACGATGAGATCCTATGCTTGTGTAGTACGAACGACCAGTTAAATATGAACGCAGCCAGGTGATGTGCCATTCGAGGAAACCGAGCTAAAAGCTTCGAGAGTGGAATATCATGAGAGATACTATCGAACGCAGCCCTGAAGTCGATATATACTGTATCAGCTTGAGTACCACGATCCATGTTGTCGAAGCAGTAACTAACAAATTCAGCAAGATTTGGGGTGGAAGATCTCCTTGGGAGAAATCCGTGCTGACTAGGGCTCATTTAGTTTTGAACTGCTGTGAGTAGCGGATTGTATAGAATGAGCTCAAACACCTTTGCACAAGCGCATAGGGAAACAATGCCACGATAATTGCTAGCATGAAGTCGACTGCCTTTCTTATGGATAGGAACCATGTTTCCAGGACGCAGGATACGTGCCACGCCATCGGATGTATCGATACTAGTTTCGCCATTGTAGCTCATTGACGGAGGGATACTACTTATATTGCGCCGTTTGTTCCAGAAGCTGCAGAACCGTGTCGGCTTAGAAAACAGCTGCCTTCCAGTACGGCGAATGAAGGAGCGGTAGAGCACACGATTTTGTCGACGATAATTGTTCAGTGCATCGAAAAAAATTATCCTATGCAGCGATGATCTCGTTCTTCTGTAATCCGCGTAGGCTTTAAATTTTATTTTTTTCAACCGTCTTAAAGATGCATTAGACCTATCGGGGCCAGACTTTCGTTGAGCAACAGGAACACAGGAATTAATCGCTGAGCGCATAAAAACGCTAAAGAAATCGGTGGCTTCGTCGATAGTGGCAAAGTTGGAGCAGTCAAAATTGCGGTCAAACGACACAATAAGAGGATTCATACGTTCCACATTCATTTTGAAGAAATTTATGTTGACTGTACTGCGAGAGTGACTGTTGGTGGTGTGAGATAATTCTACGGGATAATAAATCATCATATCCAATGAAGGATTATGAAAGTCCTCACTGAGAAGTGGAATACTACAGTGTGTTACGTATGGGAGGGAGTTCTCTAGAGCCGAAATACCATTCACAGAATACAGAGGTGTGATTGAGTCGCACAAAATATTGGTTGCGGCTAAGTTTGCGAAGACCAGATCCAATTAACGTCCAGATTGATTTGCAATACCACTCAACTGAAATAAACCACTGCTATGCATCCCATCAATCCCATTGTTTTGGGTTTGGCTGGAACTTGTATCACTTGTAGTTGGGACAGCTGGGCAACATGGACAAGTTAGGCATTTTATATATACTTTAATCTTTCAACACAATGCAGAAATGTTGACATTTATCGGTGCTTTTACTTGCAGCCAGTGAAAAAAAATTACAACGTCCCAAAATAACCTAAAAACTGTAACGATCCAAGAATAGCTAAAACCAAATGATAAAACTGCTTAATATGTCCAAATTGCCCAGCTATCCCATATTCTGATATTCAAACAAGACCTGTTTACAACATGGTTCAATTCTTACAGACAAGTGATACACGTTCCAGCCAAAACCGTGCCGCATCTGTCGTGTGTTTTCGAAGACGACAATTGTGAAATTGAAATGGACAGTGTACCAAAAACGGCTTGACTTGTTTGTAAGTGGTAGACAATCGTGTTTTTCAAATCGAAGATTGCTAGTAGACTGTGGACAGTTGTTAATTGGAATGGAAAACCCTGTAAATGAAATAAATGAGAGTGTACTAGTGTCGGCATCAAGTTTCGTCAGACGGTGTACAAGCACCGCTTATCGAGTGCTAGACGTACTTGCACCATAAGAGAAATCTGCTCAGTAGTAACCGATGGGGGAAAACGCGTAAAGAATAGCCACATTTGCGTATCAGTGTGTGGAATGGTGTCTAGTGTATCAGAAGTGTGGGTGTAGGGGGTGGAAGACCTCAAGACGGCCGTACGCGGATCCTTATGAAACTTCACACAGGCCTTACAGGCCCAAAAAAGTTTTGCACAGGACTCAATAGTAATATACAGCTCCTCAGAAAGTCTGCTGCATGAGAAGTGAAACTCAGAGTTGCACCAACCCTGACACTTCACAACGCGATCAGCAGCTACGATGCCATTGGCACAGGCGGAACAGATACCGGACATTGTTTGTGGTGCAGTGAATGTTGAAGCGATGATTTGATGGTAGGCCAGGAATCGTTCCCAGGTGATTGTAGGTGGATGATATGATTGTAAATGAAAATCAGGTTCCTGGATCCACTGCCCAAGCAGACAAGTTGTGCAGGAAATGTGTTTTCACTGAATAATATTGAAAACTTTCCGGAGCACAAAGAATCTTCGACCAGACACAAGGCGTTTGACGTGATGGTATGGGGTTGCTTCTCCTGGCACGGAACGGGTCCTTTGTTTCGTATAAACGAGACACTGAACTTGGAAGGGTACAGAAAAATACTTAGTCATAAGATGTTGCCATATGCTCGACAAAAATTCGGAGACGAAGAGCAGTACATCTTTCAGCATGATAACGACTCTAAGCACACATCGCGAACAGTTAGATGTTATTTGGCAAACCAGGATGTGCATGTTCTACCGTGGCCTGCGTTGAGTCCTGACCTCAACCTGATAGAAAATCTGTGGTCGATTCTTAAGGACCAGCTCAAGAACCAGTATGCACCTTCAGCCAATGAGCTATGGGCCCGCTGCGAGGTAATGTGGAAACGCATACCCGTAAGCACCTGCCGGAAGCTCATCGAAGATATGGCTACTCGCTGCCAGGCAGTGAAAGATAATAATGGTCAACACATTGACCGTTAGAATGTGTTTTTGCTCTGTGGAACACCGCAACACCACCTCCCAACCACCACTGAAACAGCTCTTTTCAGGGCTACCAAATGATTCTGAAAAGAACTATGTCTTTCGGTCAGAAACAAAGATCCTATTTTTATGTCCACAGGTGTACCCCCACCATCTCTGGATGAGTATGCCAGAACTATCAATCTGCTTATGAGTAAAATGTCTGCTGGCAGTGATGGGCTGGCGGCCGAGCTAACTACCGAAGAGGAACTACCGGAAGAGTGGAAGCTGGGTGTTATTCACCCAGTCTACAAAAAGGACGTCAGGCTGGATTGCTCGAATTTTCGAGCAATCACAGTCCTGAATGCCGCTTACAAGATCCTGTCCCAGATCCTGTTGCGCAGACTTGCGCCCCTTGCTACAAATTTTAAGCTTCCAAGCTGGGTTTGTTGGAGGCAAATCTACCACCGACCCAATTTGCATTTGCGGTGGAGTGCAAGGTGAGAGTATCGAACTTGACGCCAGAATCATTCAAATCTCACAGGGGTCTGAGGCAAGGGGACGGATTCTCCTGCCTACACTTCAACATTGCCCTGTAAGGTGTCATTCGAAGTGTGGGTCTACAAAATGACATAGCGAAAGTCTAGTAAAATCCGCTTTATCCAAACTTAAAACTTCGTTTTCACCAGGCCCCGATGGCATCCCTGCGTGTGTTTTGAAAAAATGTAGCAATACCCTGACTCCTATTCTTACTCGTCTTTTTTTTCGCTCGCTTAGTGCAGGGATTTTTCCTAGTCAATGGAAACTAGCTTGGCTTGTTCCCATTTATAAGAAAGGTGATCGCACGCTAGCATCTAACTACAGAGGCATTTCTATTATTTGTGCGTGTTCTAAAATCCTCTAGTCAATTGTCCATTTATCTGTAATGCCTTGTGTAAAAAATTATATTTCTACGGAACAACACGGCTTTATGCCCCATCGCTCAGTGTCCACCAACCTAATGTGTTTTTTGTCTTCTCTATATCACTACCTGTCTAGTGGTAAGCAAGTAGACACTGTCTACACCGATTTCAAAGCGGCATTTGACAGTGTACCTCTATCATTACTTGTTGCTAAGCTTCGAAAATTAGGTTTCGGTGGCTCTATATTGCCGTGGTTCAACTCCTATCTTGAGGATCGTTCATATGTAGTTACAATCAGTGACTCTTTCTCTGAATGTTTTCTTAGTTCTTCTGGTGTCCCACAAGATAGTGTTCTTAGTCCCTTACTGTTCATTCTCTTCCTCAATGACTGTACTTCAATCCTTCCTCCTAACGGCTTCTTGCTATATGCGGATGACGTTAAAATTTTTCTTCCTGTATCTTCTACAGCTGATTGTCTAGTCCTTCAATCCTGGCTCTGTAAATTTACTAAATGGTGTGCTTCTAACGGTTTAGTCCTGTGTCCTGAAAAATGTTCTGTCTTGTCTTTCTTCCGATCTTCTACAAGTATAACTCATGCTTATAGTGTCTGTGATGCCCCTATTCACTGTGTTTCCTTGTCTTAGGATCTTGGCGTCTTCTTTGACCCGAGTCTCTCTTTCAAAGAGCACACGGACTATGTCATCAACAAGGCCAACAAAAGTCTTGGTTATATTTGTCGCATGTCCACTGAAATCCTTTTTGTGATGGCATGTGATCCTTTTTGTCTTAAGTCCCTTTATTGTTGTTGGGTCCGTTCCGTACTAGAATATGCCTGTGTCATCTGGTCTCCTGTCCAACTATCTCTGCTCCAAAGGATTGAGAGGATCCAGAGACGTTTTACAAGGATCGTATCGCTGGGTCATCACTCTATTCCGCTTCCTTCGTATGACGATAGATGCACCCTATTAGGCCTTACCAAGTTGGAGCACCGCCTCTCGGTCGCTCAGGCTTCTTTCGTTGCTGGCATATTGCTCAATACGATTGATACTCCTTCCCTTCTATCGCGCTTACATTTGTATGCACCTTGTCGCACCTTACGTTATCGTTTTCGTCTCCAGTTACCTATATGTCGTACACGTTTTGCTCGCAATGAGCCTTTTGTAACAGCTATGTCGTCTTTTAATAGTACTTCATATCTGTTCGATTTCAACCTAACTTATCCTGTCTACCAATCCGGTATTCGCTCCTTTTCCGTACCATAAACTCCTCCCAACTCCTTCGCGAATAATTGTATACTACAGTCAGTAAGCACTATTGCTGTAACCCAACGTGGCCGAGCAACTAATATAATAAAATAAAATAATATAAATAAAATAAAATTTGTGGCACGATCCTCTATCGGTCTCTCCAATTTCTTGGCTTCGCGGATGACATCGATATCATCGGCAGAACAACAGCGAAGGTGTATGAGGCGTACACCCGACTGAACCACGATGCAGCAAGAATTGGATTGAGAATCAATGCGACGAAGTACCTGCTTTCCGGAGACTCAGACCATGTGGGAAGCAGTGTATTAGTTGACGGCGACAATCTCGAGGTAGTAAAGGAGTTTTGCTATCTTGGAACGGTTGTTACTTCGAACAACGACATCAGCAGAAACGAGACTCATTGTCCAGGTAAATCGGGCATACTATGGGCTTCACTGACTGCTGAGATCCAGGAGACTTCAAGCCTGCATGAAATGTGAGATATATCGCATATTGATTCGCCCGGTGATTCTCAATGAATACCAGTCTTGGACCGTCTGAGCTGAGGATGCAAACGCTCTTGAGGGGTTTTGCGACGCATCATCCGGACCATCTTTGGCGGTGTGTTCGACCATGGAGAGTGAGGAGAAGGATAAACCACGAGCTTGTTGAGCTATATGGCAAAACGAGCAATATGCGAAGGCTGGCAGGATACGATGGCTGGGGTATTTCATTAGGATGCCGGACTCATGCCCCACCAAGGTGGGGTGTTCGAAGGTGTTCGACAGCGATCCCCAGTGCGGCATAAAGCGCAGGAGAGCAAAACGATCTCAATGGCTGGATCAGGTTAAGCAAGACCTGTAAGTGATCGGGACTGAGTATCCTGGAGAATGATGGTTGAACGGGCCATGTTTATAAAGTTACGACCAAAGATCAACTCTGACGGAAAAAAGCTGATTGCATTAACTCCATCGACCATTTGTTTGAAACGAATTGGGTTAGTAAGGACTTGGATTGGTATTACAGCTGTTTACGTTGCAAATCGCATACTACTTGTTGGAAAACGTTAGTTTCCCGTGTAAAAAAGTGAGAGAATTAAATTCTTTAGGCTACTTCAACGCAGTGCCAAAAAATTAGTGTTTTTTTATTCTCTCTCTTATAATCGTTTGTACACTTGCTCGCTTTTGTCGTTAAGGGCTGATTTCGCGGTTTTTCTCCCTTTTTATATGTTTTGAAACCAGATCAAAACATCGCCTGGTCTGACAGATGTTGGAACCTTACAAATGTTTCCAACATTGTCCCCCCGAGTGTGAAGCTTTCGCTGTCGCACTCTCGCATATCTGTCAGACTCTTGTTCCGTTGCTTTGTTTACTTCCGCGCTACAATGAAATGTGCATACACGCGGTTCTACCCGGCCGACGCTTCTAAAGGTAAGTTCATACGCGGTTCAGTTAATTATCTCGCTAATTCTTTTCAGCTGGTGTTTTCGTAATTCGCTTCGACCTTTCCGAATCTATTCTGCCTATTCGAGTAAGATTTCGATGCGTGTAACTATCTTCAATCAACCGCACCACATTCATCGAATCCGCATTGTTATCGGCGCTCCGGTGTTTATCCTGTTTACCGTCTTCTTTGGCCGTTTCTATTGGCAAGTGAGTATAGTGTTTTCTTCTACATCCTGGTGAACCGTCTAAGACAACAATCCTGTCTTTCCTTAGATATGTACAACGCGGCGAAGTACCAAATACCGTGTTTTCTATGAAACGCATTTCTATACACGGTACCGCTGTCACTCGAATTGGTTCCCTAATTTCGACCTTTCTACGCTCTGCACCTTTGACGTCAATGATTCGCGGCGAAGATCGTGCATTCAACTCAACAGCCACGAGATCGACGGAACTCTCGCGTACCCGTGTGTGGAAAGCTTGCAAAGAAACTCCTGGTGTATTGGTCGCTATCGGACAGGGCCCATACGCTACCCATCCTAGGCGAGTTTTTGAGACGATCGGCTGCCCCCATTTCCCTTCAACGCATTTCAACGAACGCCCAAGGATGCAATTGTCGATCCCTATGAGGATGCGTGGTGCTGCATCCGCATACGACGGCAGCTGAAGTCCCCGTAGGTGCTGATATTTTGCCGCAAGCTGGGAAGTGTTGACCGATTGTCTCGGGAGAGCCAATTCCTTAACGGTATGAACGTCGGTTAGCAGATACGGCGTGGCCGAACCCTGTCTACCCGATATTTTAACCGAGAGTTGTACCGAGTCCCTTTCCTCTCTCGCAACGTCACCGGTCCAATGAAGCTGGACAGGGTGGGGCGTGCCTTCAAGACCAAGTTCGTCCATCAACCCATGGTCCATAAACGTTGACGTTGAGCCATCGTCGATGAAGGCGAATGTTTCCACCTTTCCTCGTGGCCCGTACAGCGTCACTGGTACGTACTTCAACAGCACGCTCTCGTTCACTCCTGAATGTGTATTAAAATAATTATTATTTGTTTCATTAGACATACCGGAGTTACCATGGGTGCCTTCCTGGTGCAGCAGTGAATTATGCAAGATACTGCACCCATCTACGCCACAAGGAGTTGTGATGTTGCATCTTCCGTTGTGGTATTCGAGACATCTGCGACACAGTTTGCGTTCGTTGATGAACGCCCTCCTGGCAGCTACCGTAGTCCTGAGAAACTTCTCACAGGCGCTCAACGACACGCACGTCCCCCCACAGAGGATACACGACGATGACTCCGGGTGGCTGCTCGATGAAGGTACACCGCTGCTGGACTCATCCTGGAGTACCACGGCGTTACAGTAAGCAGGAGTAGTACGTACATATGGAACGGTTCGGTGAGGCTGCATTGCCGTGGGTCGATGTGGCGCGTGCCGTTGCACATTATGACGCACGGGTGGTGCGCTTCTCTCAGCTTGCTCCGTGCTGGCTTCGGGCATGTCGATAACCGCGCACAGATCATCCGCAAGCTCGCCGATCCACATTCCGAACTGGTACAAGTTCACTGATCGCAATCGCTTTCGGAGTCGTGCCCATTCCATACACAGTACAGGTGGTAACTTTTTACCAGCTCCTTCAGCAGCATAACGTCGTGGATGTAATCCACCAATCCAGAAGCCTGCACCGTCGCTATCAACCTTTTCACCGCAAAACCGAACTCAACAACGGTATCTAGTCGTTCCATTTTGGGTGCTGCCATCATTTTTATTTTCTCCACCGTCCGATCCACAATCAAATCCGGCCTTCCGAAACGAGCTTTCAAAGTGTTAATAGCCGCTTTCACACCTTCCGGAAACAGTAACAAGTGACCGACTATATCCAACGCAGTACCTTTGAGGCAGTGCTGCAGCCTCTCAAGGTTTTCGCCATCAGTGTAGTTGCAGGAAATAGTGGTTCGATTATATGTCGATATGAATCGTGGCCACTCATCTACGGATCCGTAGAAACTCGGCAGATCCCGTGGGAAACCGTTTCGAGCTGTTACTTGGCTTTGGTTAAGAAATGTGTTCGCTGGTGTTCGTTGTGTGTAAGTGTGTGCAGTGGTGTGTGGCGCATACGAAGAGCGTCCTGTGGCATAGTGTGCGCTTCCCCTTCGGTCGTACATTCCCAGCTCATCAAACCCTGTGCGTTCATTATACATCACGCGTTCATCGTGCAATGTGCGTTTTCCTAGCATCGAACGTTCGGTCAATACCGCGCCTTCGTTGTAAGCACCGGATTCTTCGTACATTGCTGGTTCTCTGTACATTGCGTGTTCGCCACGCCTGCCATATGACGCCGTCTGTGCAGCGTAGTCGCCATTGCCGTACGTCATCCGCACGCCATCATAGTTTGGGTCATGAACCTGTATCGGAGGGTTTTGAACCCGAGCCGGTCCGATTTCTCTCCTATCACTGATTTGCAACGAATTTTCCATTCCGCGAACCCATTCGTCGAAATCAGGTTCGCGTACCCTACCATACTCGTGTACTAGCGGTGCTGATCTTGGTGCCCCCAAACGGTCAGTTTCCCGGCACCATTCTTCCGCCTTTTCGAGCTCATGCATTTCTAGCAGCTCTTGAAGCTCGTGCCTAATGTCGGCAGCTCGTTGCCGTCGTTCTTCGAACGACATTCGCGGCTTTTCACGCACCTCCTTGACCACACTTTGGCTCGAAATGCCGTTGCCCTTCACTGACTCACCGATACTGACGGTCGATGTCCTGGATCTTGCATCCAACGCTGTCTCGTCCCGCTCCTGCCTTTGCGGTATTGCGTTACCGCCCGTAGCGCACCGGCTTGTGCCTGCTTCCAGCGGAATATTTTTCACAGCATCGCGTTCCGGAACCGAGCTTGACGACGCTCTTGGAGTTTGAACGCCGTTGTGCCCTGTCGCATGACTCGTCACAGGAGTGGAATAAGCCTCCTGTACATCGTAATGCAAATTCCGTGCTTGATCCATTGTTCGGTTCTCAACCTTCGTAAACTTCCCACTAAGTTTTATTGTTTTCACTACGCGGACGCGGGGTGTAACTCACTTACGCGGTACTTTATCGATTCGGTTATACGACTCGCGACGAATTAGCTTGTAAACTGTTAAACAAGTAATTTTTTGGAATGTTGGAAAACGTTAGTTTCCCGTGTAAAAAAGTGAGAGAATTAAATTCTTTAGGCTACTTCAACGCAGTGCCAAAAAATTAGTGTTTTTTTATTCTCTCTCTTATAATCGTTTGTACACTTGCTCGCTTTTGTCGTTAAGGGCTGATTTCGCGGTTTTTCTCCCTTTTTATATGTTTTGAAACCGGATCAAAACATCGCCTGGTCTGACAGATGTTGGAACCTTACAAATGTTTCCAACACTACTATTATCAAATGTCTGCCTGTACAATCGATTTGCACGAACACTATGGACGGAATATTCATTGCATAAACGGAATACAACGTTACTGCGACGATCCTGAGTTCAGTTTTTCCATCCGTTCTTCCTTGGTAACAAAATTCGACAGACCAAATGACGGACTATTCGGCTGCGTTGTACATCACCTGCGAAGCTTGTTAAGAAGAACGAAGAACGGAACGGACACGAAGAAGAATCCTTGTTTATTACTCATCTGTTATCTATATATAAATTTTCCTTAGCGCGTAACGCTTCCATGGCAACGGGGTGACGCCGTTACAGCGATGCCGTTACGGCGACGCCGTTACGGTGACGTCGTTACAGAGGTGTTACGGAGACGGTGTGTTTCTCATTGGTTGCTCTTCTTCGTACACGTGCACCGTACTCGGACACTTTTGCTGACCGGCTGTTTTGATCTAGCAGTTACTTTCAACAGTACGGATTCGATCGGGTTGATGGAATTGGATTTGTTTTTTTTGTGGAATATTTTTTTAAAGCCGTTGAAACTGTTTTAACTGGTGCTGGGACAAGTTTTTTTTATCAATTGAATTGCTTGGGTATTGATCAAACTTGTGTTGAGGTGAATCGAGCTTGTGGAAAGAAAATACATGTCGATATTTGCGAAAATGGTGCTTTAGTCTAATGAATTTCAAACGCGACAAGTTTGGTAAGTTGGATGATTTTTTGTACAGATGTTTCTAGTACTAACCATAAACAGTGTATCTTTTTCATGTGTGTATGAATCCTTGACCAGCGTGATCCAATCTAATAGTTTCAAGGACATCAAACGGCAACACAGATGGAGATCCGTACAGTATGAAGATAAACACAAAGGAAGATCCATAAAGTATGGTGAGTATTTTATCGCACATCGATATTATTCGTAGCTGTTAGCAAATAAATTAACCGACCGTTTTTCTTTTTTCTATAGCTTTTGAAACAACGAAACAACTAAAGAAGACAGAAGGAAAAAGGTGGCTCATCTCGCACCTAAAAACGAAACAATGGGTATATGAAGTATCTTGTTTCAAGGAGGGTTAGGAGATGTACGTTATGGATGGACCAAGCAAGTACAGGTAACTAAACGTCCAGTTGTAGAAGACGAACGCAATAGAGTAGGAGAAAAGATGGACAGGCGCAACAGGCACTACAAAAAAAACATAAAAATTTACAAAGACAAAAAGAAGAACATGCATCGCAGTCGCTGTGAATGAGAGTTTAAATAAAGAACGTACGGAAGTACTCCGGAAAGAATTTCAAACTTAACAACCAGCGAATTCTCTTCTTTACTTTCCGAAATCAGCCAAGGACGTGTGTGATTCCTTAGCAAAGCGAAACAAAATCGCAAGTCGATTAAGAACTATATTCAGATGCTTGAGCATAATCATATATCGGCCTATGACTGGAAGTTGATTATGATAAAAAATTGATGACGATGATGATTTATACAAATGCATGTTCGACATCGCCCTTGAAAAATTCATGCAAAATATCATATAAAAAAGTGATTAATTCTGATTGGCTTTTATACGGTGTTAAATTTAGCAACAATGTCATAAACACAATTACAACGCTGTCGTTTAAAAACGGTTTTACATTCATTCAATATCACACTCATTAAATGTTTTACAAAAAAAAGACCTGCGTCCTTTTTAGTTTGGTTCACTACATATTGTTTATGTTTTCAGCTTCCAAGCAATGCAGGAAGAGGAATATTCAAAATAAACTCACATGTCCAATTCAACCTTTCAAACTGAGATGGATGCATTATGGGACAAACACATACACATTTATTTCTTTGATGTGTTGAACAGAAATCCACATACTTAAACACAAAACAGTAGATTTTGATATTATGGCACTCCTATCACACAATTTAAGACAAATAATTCCTGTAATTTTACGATCCACCTACGTTGATGAGATCAACGATAGCTTCAAATTGTTGCTACTTTGGCGCCGTTTCCTGGGTATAAACATTAGCGTCCAAGTACTGCAGGACTCATCATCTATAATGTATGAAACTCAAAAACCAGCGATTATCAACTTACATTTAAACACTCAAAGCAAAACCGTGAATGTTAAGCAGAATGCAAGTTGTTAATCATAGAGCTACGGCGTTTGATTCAGTCAAATCATTTTTTCTACAATAAAATCCTGCAGAAGGTAGAACACAGATTAACACGTTCAGCCCTATGGCGGTCTACACCACCAGCGAACTTTCCCGTACGCCAGTGGCGGTCCCTGTGTCTTTTGATGGGAGATGAACAATCATTGCAATCAACTATACTCTGACCTCATAAATGGAAGCAGTGCACAGGTTGAATTTCGTGTTCTAAGAATTATTGCGGTTGACAAAAATCTCATCGGACACACAGCAGTATTGATGAACAGTTGAGTTGAAAACAAATAAAAAAATAAAATCAATTTTGCATCGTGTTCTTCTTTTTCTTCTAATTGGCGTAAACGTCCTACGAGGACATGCCTGCCTATACAGGCTTTCAATACTTTATTCAATATCGCATAGCCGCATAGTCAGTCCTTACTACGGGGCGACGGTCCATTCCGGGCTTGAACCCATTGCGGGCGTATTATTGAGTCGTTTGGTTTGACAAAAGTACCACGAGACCGCCCCATTTGCTTCGTGTATATTTGGTTAGATTCAACATAAATTCAGTTAATGTAGGCGGAACGGAAAGTAAGTAAAATTCAGTACCGGGTTGAACCTCTTGATGGTAGTTTGTGCAAAGGAGGACAATCAGTTCTGTCAATGGGCTTTGCTGCCACATGAGAATGATTTTTTATTTGTGTGATGTAAAATAAATTTAAAATGTGATAACATCTTTAGATATCCAGATATGGTATTCCTTCATCTGTGATTAAAAAATGCGTATTGATTTTTGTTCCATTACCGTATCGTTTATTTAGAAAGTCGTTAAATTCCGGCTCGTTTCCAATGTTATGGAAATGTGCATGGCTAGTGCCTGTACATAAGAAAGGTGAAAGAGCTAACGCCAAAAATTATCGCGGGGTGTCATTACTTTGTGCTTCGGCCAAGATTTTCGAATATGTTATTCACTTCACACTTCACACTCACTTCATGTTATTCACACACACTCACTACTTAAACGTGTAGCGCATTATATTTCACCTCACCAACATGGCTTTATGCCCAATCGATCGACCTCTTCTAATCTCATGTCCCTAGTTTCGTTCATTTTCAACAACATGGCCTGTGGTCGTCAAGTGGACACGATTTACACGGATTTCAAGGCAGCATTTGATAGTGTTCCTATCAATTTGTTATAGGCCAAATTTGCTAAACTTGGATTTAATAAATCTATGGTCGCCTGGTTGAAGTCCTATCTAGTTGGAAGATCTTACCGAGTCCGTGTCTTAAATTGTCTATCAAACCGCTTTGTGGGCCTGTCTGGTGTACCGGGAGGGGGGGGAGTGTTTTAAGCCCCCTTTTGTTTGTCTTGTTTGTAAATGACTGTCTAAATGTGCTTCCCCCCGATGGTCTTCTTATGTATGCGGATGACCTAAAAATTTTCTTTCCTGTCTATTCTCCTGAGGATTGTTGTGATCTTTAAAATGTACTTTCCTCTTTCTCTGTTTGGTGTGAACAAAATGGCTTGCGTCTTTGTCCACTAAAATGCAACGCCATCTCGTTTGGTCGTTCCACCCGTAAGGTACTTTGGAACTACACGTTGAGGGATATTCCCATCAATCGTGTAACTTCAGTCAAAGATCTTGGCGTTTGGTTGGATGAAAAGCTTACGTTCAAAGACCATATCGATTTTGTCACAAGCAAAGCATACCGTACTTTGGGCCTTATTACCCGTTTGTCTCATTTTATTCGCGATCCGTTGTGTCTCAAGTCTCTCTATTGTTGCTGGGTACGCCCTATCCTCTATTACGCTTGTGTAGTTTCATCCCCCAATAGTGTGCAGGATATTGCTAGATTGGAAGGCAAATTTACTCGACTTGCCACGAGGCGTTTTCTTTCGGGTCATGAGAATGCAGTAATCCCGTCTTATCCACATCGTTGTCGACTCTTGGGTCTTGACTCGATAAAAACTCGCCACTCGCACTTGCAAGCTTGTTTCATTGCCAGCGTCATCCTTAATGAGCTTGATGTTGCTTATCTCTTATCTGCCATTTCCTTTTATGCCCCTTCCCGCCATCTTCGCAATAGGCCATCTCTCTATATTCCCACTCGACTAACTCGATATGCGCAAAATGACCCATTCCTTAAAGCTCAGATTGCATTTAAATCATACTATCATTTGTTCGATTTTAACACTCGTTTATCCCTCTTCCGTTCTCGTCTTCATTCTTCCTCAACCTTATCCTTTCCTTAGTAATTAAGAAACATTGTTAAGCCCTCGAGGGGGACATTTGTATAAATAAATTTAAAAAAAAAGTTGATTTCTAAATATTGTTAATCAGTTAAATGAAAAAAAGGTTTAGGATGGTATCAATCTTGAACCTGTTACACGGTAAAGGAACCTGTAACACGATAGAACACGATGGGGCTGATTCGTGGTACAGTCATCAACTTGAACGACTCAATAACATGTCCGTCATGGGTTCAAGCTTAGAATGGACCGTCCCATAGGACGGTACGCCAAACAGAACATGATAGAAACACATTTATGAAACCGAATTGCAAATTTGGCTCGAATCGAAATTCCAACTGTTTGAATGGGAAACATCAATAACACCAGCAACAGTAACTGTACAGACGACAAGGTAACTTCGCCATCTATCAAGCAGTTTAAGAGCAATAAGTCTGCTGGCAGTGATGAGCTAGAGGCCAAGCTCTTCAATACAGATCCGGTGAAGCTTACCGTCGAAATGGTTGGTGCATTCATGATTATAAGAATCTGGGAACAGAAATATCTGCTAGAAATTAGTGGACGCTGGGTTTCATTCACCCATGACATTTAAATTAAAAAACAGACGACAAGCTGGAATGCTCGAATTTTCGTGCCATCACACTCTTTAATGCCGCCTACAACATCCTGCCCCAGATCCTGTTCTGCACGTATGCGTCCCTAGCTAAAAATTTCGTCGGCAGCTACCAAACAGGGTTTGTTGGAGGCAAATCCACCACTGACCTATTCATCGACTTCAGGCAGCCTGCAAAACCTTAGTCCGGTATAAGCTATAGAAAATCATGCAGCTGAACCACTTTCTTGGGAAGTTGATCTGGATGGTAGAAGCCCCTATGAACGAGGTGCAGTGCAAGGAAAGAGTATCAAACTTGATGTCGGAATCGTTCGAAACGCACAGCGTGCTGTTGACGAACACAGGTTCTGAGTCAAGGTGACGGACTGTTCTGTCTGCTCTTCAACATTGCCCTGGTAGGTGTCATTTTTTATGCAGCCGAAAAAATTGTTTCATGTTGAAAGTCTGTTTCATGGTTAATGTTTCATTATTAAGAAACAGCGAAGGTGTGTGAGGCGTATAAACGCAGGTGACTAAAATGCAAATCAACAATTACTGATCAGACTCAGACCAACTGGGGAGCAGTTTATTAGTTGACGGCGACAGACTCGAGGTCGTAAAGAAGTTCTTCTTTCTTGGTTTGGTGGTTACTTCGAACAAAAACATATGTAGCAAATTCCGTGCAGGAGAATCGTGTGTACTATGGGCTTCATCGACTGCTGAGATCCAGAAGACTCAATCCGCATGAAATGTGAGATATAACGCCCATTGATTTGCCCGGTCGTCCTCTATGGACACGAGTCCTGGATCATTCGAGCGGAAGACGCAAACGCTTTGAGCGTGTTTGAGTGACACATTTTCCAACCACCTTTGGTGGTGTGTTCGAGCATGAAGTTTGGAGGAGAAGGATGAACAACGAGTTTGCTGAGCTGTACGGCAGATAGAGCATCCTGAAGATGGCGAAGGCTGACAGGATACGATCGCTGGGGCATGTTATGAGGATACTGAACTCATGTCTCGGTCTGTAAAAGAAAATATCGATAAAGATAGGGGAAACAGGACTGCATGTGAAGGTGTTTGAGTACAGTCTCGAGTGATTCAAAAATACTCGGGATTCTGTTGCAAAATCCTAGCCATCTTAAGCTTGTTCGAAAAAAAAATTCAAACATATTATTCAGCGTTACGTTTGATGACACCCCCTTACAGCGTTACATAATTGATGGATGACGCCTTAGAGAAATTCAACATGTGCCTTTATGCTATATATGTTAGATATGTCAATTTAAGCAAAATATGTATGGAATAAGACGGGATTGTTAAAATGCTAATTTAAAAAAATCATTGCGAAGAGACTTGCGAAGAGTCATCTTAGAGAGATTTCACTGTAGTTTGATAAACAACGGTATCCACACAACAAAGATAGCCTGTAAATTATCAATCGTAATTTGTAAAATTTCATTCTGTCCCCAACCACGAAGCGAATCAGACGTGATCGATACGTGCTCCAAGTGGACAACAAGCCTCTGACCTCGACCATACGCACTGCAAAGGAATACGTGCGAGAACGATCCGGAAGCGATCTGTGCTTAGTGTATAGTGCGTACGGTGTGTAGTGCGTAGTGTTGTGTGTACTGTAGTGTAGGTTTGTGAGTGTAGAGCGCATTCGTCGGACAGGTGCGTAGCGCTCGTTCGTCGTTTACTCTCGCTCTCGTGTGTCTATTTGTGGTAAGTGATCCTCTCTTGTTTACCTATCCCAAGTAGCAGAGGAATTCATTTGCGAATCACTCCCATTAGCACTCTGTTGAAATGGTGGTGCTTGAGCGAAATCAGGGCAGACTTTTTGTGCAAATGGCTCTAGACAAGCCCCAGAAACCCTTTCGCTCTCGTTTGTTGCTTTGCTGTTGCGCATCTTCTTTGCCATACTCCGATGCCCCGTTAGCGAAGTGGAAGGTTTGAGGTTTTTGACATACCTCGGCCAGTATGACCTCTTGACCTCTCTTTTTGCTTTAAGCAAGTGTTTGCACCTACGCTCCAGGCCTCTATAATGTATGTATTAGATTCATGGAACCGGTATCTCTATACCTGGCAAAAGCCTTCCGCTTCGCTGAGACTGCCGCTTTACAATCCGCGTCCCACCAAGAAGTGGGTGGTCTTTTAAAAATCCTCGCCTGGAGGGCGCACTCGTTTATCGCCTTAACGAGATTTGTATACTCCTCATTTACGGAGAAACTGGGTTCTACGCGGTTTAGCAAAGCGGTCACTTAGTCGCCATATTTTGCCCAGTCGATGTTCCTCGTTAAGTCACAATTAACGTGGACTTGATCGACTGTGCAACTCCTCTTGACATTCACATTCGCATGCGGTTTATTCCACACTTTTTCTCTCCCTTCCAACACGTGCTTTGGCATACTCACACTGTGGAGACGGCAGAACGGTCTCCCCCTTTCAAATTTACCGTTCTTCCTCCTCTCGATCTTTTTTCTTCTTACCGCGTCCGGGGTACCATCAGAGCTGCGCGCTGGCTTTAGTTTTCTCCTCTCGTTCTTCCTTTCTCCTACTGCGCCCAGGGGCTGCGCGCGTTTCGACAGGTTCTTAGCGTAATCCAGTGCGTTGTTTTGTGGCTGAGTTGTGCTGAACGCTGTCAATAAAAATGAACCAATAATTATTGCATGTAGTACGTATTACTTTGGATAGTTTTACGTATATGATGAGAGCAACACTTACCTTAATATTTTAAAACTGGAAAACAATTTCTTTCCGTCACCCACTTTGAAGATTGTTGATGATGCCAACAGGTAGGTGTTGATGAATGGCGCATGCACCTGTAACTTTGAAGACGATAAGCATTAGTTGAATTAGTACATTGAAGCACATATGAGATCAAGAAACTTACCTCAACAAGTTACAGTATCGGACAGAATGATAGGACCCTAGTGTTTTCAACGCAGCATGCATCCGTTGGGACAGATTTATGTGTGGTTTGTGTGTTTGTGTTTGTGTGTGTGTGTGCATGTGTGTGTATGTGTGTGTGTTCATGTGTGTGTGTGTGCATGTGTGGGTGTGTATGTGTGTATGTATGTGTGAATGTGTATTTGTGGGTGTGTTTGTTTCACAAGTAGGTCGTTTCGGATAGTTTTGTTAGTAGTTTTTTGTGTTTTGGGTTAGGTTTTTGATGTAATAAGCAGGACCACCGCCCTCGCGATCAGTGTGTTTTCGATATATTAACAATTTTACGGTCTTCTTTCGCCGTGGTCTTCTGAGGACGTCCGGTTGACTTGCGCGTTTCGGTTGTCCAAGCGCGTTTCGGTTGTCTAAGCACGTTTCGGTTGTCCGAAGCGCGTTTGCCACAAAAGTGCGCGATCGTTCCATTACGAACTCGATCGTTTTGCGCCTAATGTCAGCAGCCGCCATTCGGTTTATCATATGGCGCTGATAATCGGTACAATGTTTACCTCGACCCATTGTTACTAACATTGCTTGCTTGGACCGTCAAGAACGGGCTGGATAAAAACTTGGACACGGCTGATCCCGTGCTCTGCCTGCGTTCTACTTCTATACGCGATGAATCACATCGTTGTCGAGCAGCGACAACATCGCATGGATAAAACTATCAACGAGTACGCGAGTAATTGTCTTCCCTTCAAAATCGAGAACAGAATACTGCCGCGCTCATGAAACAAAACGCCCATTGAAAAGAACAACCGCGCACCAGCTGAATGCACGCACCAAGTTTTCCATGCGCACACAACGTTCAACGCAGAGATGCACGAAGGCCTTTCAATGGCGTGCACTGGAGAAACACCTGTGAGGGAATGCCGAGTTCATTGCTATTGAGCGCGTTTCCATTTCGCACCGGTGTCGCATTCACATTCATGAAACAGCACACCTGCGTTTTCGTCCGAGGAACAAGCGCTGCTGTCGATGCAAACTTTAGTTTTTATCCAAGAGTAAACGCACGATGTTTCACATGATAACACACTTTATCAGAATACTATCAACGCAATATGACATCATGGCAAGCTACGTTTTTCAGACACAAACCCGCGCACTTGCAAATACACATTAAAAAGCACACTCTCTTTCTACTACACACACACACACACACACACACACACACACACACACACACACACACACACACACACACACACACACACACAAACAAACACAAGTAACGTGGCAAAACAAGTGCACGGTGCGTTGAAAACACCAGGGTTCTATCTTAATGTCCGATACTGTAGCTAGGATAAATCATTCCACAATGGAATAAGAAGCAACACTGCGCAAAACGTAAACAAGGAAAGTAGTGGACACAAGAAATCGCACATCACACCCGCACATCCTTCCACAACGAAAGTTCTAGACAGACTGAGGATGCCTAACACCCGGATGAGTGCGATAGCAGAAAAAATCATGGTAGATCGAGAAAGATGGGTAGACACGGTGCAGCGCAATCCGCTGGTAGTTGGTGTGTGTGACCAACGAAGACTTCAGACCCCGCTGCTCGCGTTTGTCATCCATCGTTTTTCGTCACACGCACACACCTCTACACGCGCGGCGGTTTGCTGTCCAAAATCTAGAGAGAGAAGACAGGGCATCTCGCTTTGGCACACAGAAAAATCTCTGAAAAACTTCGGCTCTGCTACTTGGGCAGTCACTGTTCTGTGTCAAAAATTAGAATCTGCGGGCTTAATCCCAAGACTGAATAACGTCTTATTCTTTCGGAAAAGGCAATGAATTTCGACAATGGCCACATGAAAATTCGAAGAGTCAGTTACTATGGACTACTACAAGGGTCCTGTTTGAGCCCCTTGTTGTATAATTTTTATGTGAACGATATTGATGCATGCCTTGCACCTGGCTGTAACCTAAGGCAATTGGCGGACGACGGTGTTGTATCAGTCGCCAGCAACAACATCGCCGACCTTCAAAGTCCTTTGCAAACCACACTTAACAATTTAGAAGTGTGTAGGACAAACCTAGGTATCGAGTTTTTTTCCAGAGAAAACGGAAATGCTGAAATTCTCTTTCTTTTACAACACTGAGAGTAATAGACGCTTGAATTTGGTTGACCCAAAGGTCGATATCTTTTTATATGGTAAAAAGATATCCATTGCCAGATCTTTTCGATACCTAGGGGTTTGGTTTGATAGCAAAATTGTATGGAGGACACATATTGACTATCTGGTACAGAAATGTACTAGAAGAATCAATTTTCTCAGAACGATTACCGGACTCTGGTGGAGTGCACATTCCAAAGACGTCCTTAACCTATATAAGACAACGATACTGTCTGTCTTGGAGTATGGTTGCATATGCTTCCACTGGGCAGTCAAGTCGCATCTAATCCGACTTGAGAGGATTGAGTATCGTTGTCTTAGAATCGCACTAGGTAGCATGAAGTCGACTCACAACATGTCACTCTAAGTGATGTCCGGAGTGATGCCACTAAAGCTTCGTTTTTAGCTACTATCGCTTCGCCTTTTCGTCCGCTCTACAGTATCAAATCCCTTGATAATCGAGAACTTTAAAACACTACAAGAGATAGGTTCTAAATGCAAAATCATGAAGGTCTATCATGATTTTGTTTCCTTACAGGTGCACCCTAGTACTTCTCAAAGTATAACTAGTGCCAGCTTACCAGAGTCGTGCAGTTCCATTTTAAGTGTAAATACCTGATTGAAGGAGGAAATTTGAAGTATCCCCGAGAAAGAATTTCGTTTCGTTTCGCATATCTCTGGTTGCACGACACGTTTAGTCTTCCGCAATACTTTATTAAACACAGTTTATCGACCCGTGGAATAGCGCTTTTCTTATAACCAATTATAGTGCACTACCAGAAAATTGGAAAATCCGTTAGTGCACCGTAGAGTATAATGTCAACCCTACGGAAACAACTTAACGCTCTATGTGTATTTGTTATAGACCGATGATTCGATGCTAACTGCTTCTATTGAAAAATGTTAGTTCAATAAGCGTTATGTGTGTTGCAAAACAACTCTAATTTAAATCATTAATTAGAAAAATAAAAATAGAAAAATGATGAATTTTTGTTAAAAACGAAAACAACACAATAT
This sequence comes from Anopheles arabiensis, assembly GCF_016920715.1. Lineage (NCBI taxonomy): Eukaryota > Metazoa > Arthropoda > Insecta > Diptera > Culicidae > Anopheles > Anopheles arabiensis. Next base: position 53,648,542 of record NC_053518.1, read on the forward strand.
ATCGACCTTTCAATATAAAATGCACTGTATAGCGGGATACTTAAGTTAAGCGTTTTTCTTTTAGCAGTAGAATAGTTTTACACATTCAATAAGCTATTGTTTAGCTTTTCATGAATTGAAACTGTGTGATTATTGCACATAAAAGATGTTACACAGTGTTAAATTAATACTTTCAAGTTATTCATAAATAAAGTGAGCAACTGAAAAACGCATGAACATGATAGGTTATCTTGAACCTGCGTTCCGCGTTCCGTTCTTTTTCTCCAGATTGGCAGGTTCGTTCCGTTTCTCAATTTTCGGAACTATTCCTATCACTCTATTTCTGTATGAAAACTGTATGAAAATTTATTCTATTTCTGTATGAAAACGGAACCAACCAACATTGGGGCCCTTTCCGTTTTAAGTTCATAAGCTGAAATTTCAGCCTGTCAGATATTTGCATTGTATAGCGGGTTTCGAGCAGCTATCTAAGTGGGTATAATATACAGGTGGGCTTATCCCAAGGTGTATGAATTTAGAAGGCTGATTTTTATCGCTTCTGTTTCTGAACGAAGATTTTGTGTATTCGTTTTGAGTGTTTTGTGTATTCGTGTAAGCCTCCAGAAAGCTTGTTCGAACAACAAATTTCACCGATCCTGTCAAAAAGCGATATTCCAATGTGGTTATAAAAACATGCTATGAGACCACCTGGACTACATACACTTTGATTCTGGATTCCATCACCAGATCTCTTTAATGCACTTAGGAGTAAATGTAAACACCACCTTGTTTTGCCATTTTTCGAGCAGGTACTCGAATCTAATTCCAGCTTTGAGGCTAAAATAATCTAGACTGAAAATTGCAGGTTAGTTTTGTGTGTGGTTTTGTATGGTTGTGTGGAGTGTTGACATGATTTCAGACTCCAACTGTCAAACTCATACAAAAAAATGACTAGAATTGTGAAGAGCCCCATTGTTGGCAACAGCAATCTTGCATCCTATCTTACTTCCTCTTGTTTGTCCATGTGGTACATTGCTTGTGTGTTTGTGATAGATGAATGTATGCATGAATGTAAGAATGAATGAATGCAATGTGTATGGCTGAGTAACCGGCATTGACGGCAGACAGAAGATCTTTGCTTGAACGATGTTCTTGCAAGAATTTACTAGATAACTGGAACGATACAGACCCCCGCCATGTCACTCGGACCACTGATGGAAAAAACTACAACGATACAGACCCTCGCAATGTCATTTGGACCACTAAACGGGACAATACTCGGACCACTTCTGATGGATGGATCTATTGAAATGCCTGGAATCCAAACGATACAGACCCCAGCAATGCCATTTTAAACACTGAAGTGGAATAGACAACCTCGACATCCGAATGATGTAGACCTTCGCCACGCTCATAGGATCACAAAATCATGGACTGGGTTGATTAAAACCAAACCGTCCGATTACACCCGGGATAAGGTGCCCTTCCATGGCTCAGGGAAGAAAATGTATCCCAGCCAGTATGGGTTGAAGCGCCATGAAATATATCTGTATATTCTACTTTTGACCAATACGGCCTTTTTGGACCGTTACTCCTGAATAAAAAAAAATATTTAAAATGTATATATACGTTTTCATTAAGTAAAGGTGAATAATCACTGATACATGTAGCATTCAGTTGCTAAATCCTCATATTTTAGCGCGGTTTATCTTTTCACACCCTAAGTATTTGCTGCATTCTGTAGCAAATCTATTCGAATCTCATTTATTACGAATGCCCTATGAACCAAAAAGTTAATTTAATTTTATTCAATGATGATTTCATTCATACTGCCAATCTTGTATTCTGCTTCCAGATGAATTGTATTAACAAAATATTTCAGTTGTACAGTTGGATGACACAGATTGCCTGTTGAATATTCACAAGGTACGTATTTAACATATATATGCTGCGTCAAATGTAATGCAAATAGACAATAATTATATAACATGAATAATAATGTTTTTGAACTTCTAGCTAGACATAATGCTACTCAGTTGGGCGTACGATGGCGTAAACGGGTCTGTGCCTCGGAATGCTGGTCCAGAATGTGCTGATTACTTATCACCTGTTCGTAAACTGGTAGAAACAATGGTGATAATACCGTTGTGTCTAATAGCTATCAAGTGCGCCGTGAGCCGACTAAAACCGATCGCATACCAGCAGATGGATCGCTTTTCCGGTAGTCCATTTAGCGGTAATAGAACACTTAGCACCAGCAATTATAATCTCAATAATTTAAACTATCAACGGAATATGGTTGAACAAGAACCGCGAGATTTACTTATGCCACATCATCGAGAACGTTCATTCTCTTCAGCATCAATTGCTAGTGGCATTGTAGAAGATATTCATTGTCAGCGATGCTTGCATCCAAGTGCTACGCCAGTTCGAGGAATGGCATTTCCTGTTGACTTTTCTGTTCCTAGTTGGGGTAAACAATTTCTTCTTGTTACTATGACATTAACGTTAGGTGTTGAGCTTGGATTTAAATTTGCAACGAGAACTGTTATTTACATTTTAAATCCGTGCCATATTACCACCATAATGCAGGTAAGCCAATTATGGTAAAACATCTATATTCTCGTTACTAATCGTCTTTACTTTACTAACTGTAATTGAATTTTTTCAGATATATCTATTAGCCTGTAACAAATCAACCAAAAGCAGTACCGTACTTTTTCGACTACAGATGAACTATTTGAATGGTCCATTACTGGCCTTCATGTTTCCAGAAACTGATAGCCGCCAGCTACCACTTGAATCATCAATCTACTGGATTCAACACGCACTCATGTGTATTATACCTATATTCTTATTAAAAAGTGGAGGTAAGTTGTCTGGAAGGGTAACATGTGTATTATTTGAATACTCACACCATTTACTATGTTTAAACCTTTTTATCGTACATTGTAGGAGTCTATATTATGGAACCTCTAAATGATTTCACTTGGAACGTTATTGGTTACGCTACTTTGATACTCTATCATTTTGGAATCCTGCAAGTTATAGCATCTGTGAGTCTTTTGGCATCTACTTATTTTGGTTTTGTTGATTTTATTTCTTTTTAAGAATTACTTAAGATCATCATTAATTGTACGTCTATGTTGAATCATATTAAACTTATTTAACCCTTTGACAGTCCCACAATTTTTAGAAAATTCACAGACCCATACAGGGACTTTCAAGACAGTTTCAAATGTAGATACTGTTATTCACCGTATGAAATTGTCAATCCACATCGATCTTACATTTCATTTCCATCAAAATAGTTTTTAATTTCTTCAGCATGATTTTCAACACTTCACCTGTCAACTGCTGATGCGATTCGGCTTCAAACCCCGTGGAAAAAAAAACGATGGCATCAGGCCGATGAAGTATAGAAAATCATGTTGAAGAACTTAAAAAGTTTTTTTGTTGGTTGAAATTATTCGAAAGTGACTTGGAAAACCCTGTAATCAAATAATGACACAAAGTTGACAAAAGAAAATAATTTTGGCCCGTTCTGTAAAACGTTTCTTTTTTGCGATACAAACACATAAGACGATATGCAATATGTGTCATTCGGCCTCAGCATAATTTTTCGATCAATTCTTTTGCGATGACATGATTGCAAAAAATGTAGAATGAATGTCATTTGACATTTTTCATGAGACGCCAGAACTGCTTAATCGTGCATTTACTGATACTTAGCCATTAGACCATTTGATATTTTCACTCAGTCAACCAGGAAAATAGTGTTCGCTTACAGGAGTATAGAAATTCACCCGAAAACACGAAAAAGGACCCATTTTCGATGAAGATCTAGTTCACTTGAGGTACGGCAAAATCAAAAAGTCAAATGAATGTAGCAGAAAAATATCATCGTGTCAAATGATATTTTTTCCGTGATTGTCGAATGAATGCGTGAACCTAGAATGCGATGCTTCAAAAAGTGTCATTTTGTAAAATTTTATATCGACGACTATCACTGTTCGTAATACTGTCCGCGAGGCATTGTGCTGCGGAAAATATCGAATATCGGAAAAATGCCATAAATCAAGGTTGATGTTTTTGAAAAACGTTATGCAAAACCAAGTTGGTAAATGTGTTGGTTCTTTTTCCATATTTTGGGTGATAAAAAATCATTTGTTAAATTAAAAAAATGGTTTGCCTACACTAAATACCGAACTCGATGGGAATCGACTTCATGTAGGAGTATGAAAGAAATAATTATACTCGGCCTCAGCACAATTTCTCGATCTAAAAATTCGATAGGCGCTCACGTAAAACTGACAGTATAACTATTTCCTTTCAGTAAAATGAACTCCTTGGCGGCGAAATGAGTGTCAAATGACACCAAAACGACAGTCGGATCAATCGAATTTTTTCTATCGAAAAATTGAGCTGAGGCCGACTGTCAGTTTTACGTGAGCGCCTATCGATTTTTTTCGAACGAAAAATTGTGCTTAGGCCGATTATATTATATTGTATATTTGTATATTTATTAAATGATCGACGGACCTCATAAGCCCTCTCGATATATGTAAGGGTACAATAGGAATATAACAAAAATAGTCACACGCGTTACAATAACACAATAATAACAACAATAACAATTACAAGGACGCTAAAGACCAAATCATTGTTATCATTGTTTTATCTCCTTCACCCTCCCCCCACGCGACGATTTAATCGAAACGGAGAACAAAGGAACAGCCCGGAAAAATCTCACTCGGGAAAATCTTTTAAAGGGTTGAAGACTGATTTCATAGACTAACAGATAAAATTCTTATTGATAGTGAAACCAGACAATATCTCAAGGTTGTTGGGATATTCTTCAATATTTGTTTTTTAACCTATTACAACCACTGTGTCAACAAATCTACCGAACTTTGTAAGCGTATGATCATGAGCGTCGTTTGAAAAAAGATTCAACCTAATGTAGGGTTTTACAAGTCAGAATCGAATGTCTGCAAAACAATTTCAGTAGTAAAAGATTCAGTTTAGTAGTTAAAAGTTTTTGTTTGACCGCACCGATGCTATTTTTCACAGGGGCAATATGATTTTTCAAACGCGCAAGGTGTTTTTTTTTCAGAGGTCTTTTGCATGATTTTGCAAATTCAAACACGGATTTTGAGATTATAGGATTGAGATCAGTGCTTTATCTCTTTAAGAATTATATTTTTGAAATATTATGTATTTATTGTTAAAATAACTGTTATTGTTGATAATGGGAAAAAAACATCGAATGCCAGCCCAAGTGTCAAGCGGTGCCATTAATCCACATTAAGGCTCGACTGATGGGGTGAAGGTCGAGCAATTCGCAAACCCGCGAATTCGCGATGATGGAAAGGTATAAATTGGAAAAATTGCAAATCATTCTCTTTCCCGAAATTAACGCCCGATTAGAAACAGTGGAATTTGTTTAAGCACTTGTGTTAAAAACTCCTTTACAATATCACCGTTACGTACTGCTATATTTGAAATCGATAAAGTGGAGTTAAGAAAACGTTAACCGTCGCGAGTGATTCATTTCGGACGTTGCTTCTCTTATTTTTCTTTGGCACACAACAACTGCTGTCGGTCAAGGCCTGCCTGTACCCACTTCGTGAAGTGAGCTTGGCTTTCAGTGACTTATTGCCAGCGCCTACACGCGTGGTCCAAAACAGCAGAAGTCACACAAAATCATGAAAAAGTCTGCGCCCTTTTGTTCCGGCGTCCTCGTGAAGTTTACCGAGCCGAACCGAATAGTTGTGTTCGATAAACATGTGTGCGTATGAGGTAGCACCATTTGTACTGCTTACCTGCTGTATGCTGTTGTGATACCGAGCGAGGCGCAAAGACAACGCGTCTAGAGGACATGTGTAGCCGTGAGGAATCTTTTCTGTGTCTCTTTTGCCTTGTCCTTGCCTTTAGATCCTGATGAGTACATCATGCGTACCTTTCGTGTACGTTCGGGGTATAAACCCTGTCTCTCTCATGTTAATGGTAAAAATAGAATCGTATGCAATAGGCTCTGCATTCGGGCGTGGGCAGGCCCGTGGGTGCCGTTTGTACGCAGACACTGTTACCATAGCAGGATAGTCAGTCCTACGTATGGGGGCACGGTCTATTCGGGACTTGAACCCATGACGGGCATGTTGTTACGTCGTACGAGTTGACGACCAGACCGGCCCAACCGGACGTTGCTAACGCAACATTAAAAAAAACAACAAGTTTTGTAACTTTACACGTTTACTCGATTGCGTGAGTGAACCGTGTCGTAAGACAGTTAAGGCCGCGAAACACCTAGGAGCGCGACCAACAGACGATACGTCGGACGGCGAGAGAATAGTTGAGGTGCAAGTTACACATTACACTAACATACGTAATTTCTCACTATGGAACACGAGCACGAATTGAAAGCACCTCCAGCGGTAGCACAAACGAACGAGTCTCAGCAACCCGAAACGGGAGCACTGGATCATAGGCCACTTGCACCGGTCGTGGATTCACTTCACTTCCGATCGTTCGCGCCGACTGGACAAGCTTGGATGGTAACCTCGTCTTTGGAGAGCGTTGACCACTCAAGGTCGCACGCATCATTAGGTGCAGTTTTGTTGCTGAGGGGACCGCAGCATAGATTGACTTCGGAGGTCCGCGAAGTTTCTGCATCCGCGTGCCACGGGCAGCGGTCGGTGCATCTGGAGCGGCCACCGCGGACGTGCAACAACCAGCGCCATCGCAGAGATGCGCTTCGGCAGGAACCGTGCCACGGGCAGTGGACGTTGAATCTGGAGCGGTCATCGAGGACATTGAACTACCAGCGCCATCGCAGGACGGCGCTTCTGTGGGAACCGTACTGCGGACGGCCATCCCGGAACGTTCATCAGCCAACGCCATCGCACCACACACCCGGGAGGACGATGGCGGACAAGCATGCGGAGTCGAGCGGAGCTGTTTGTGCCTTGGAACTTCGGATGTGGAATTTGACTCGACGAAAGCTGGAGCTTGAGATACGAGAGCTGGAATTTGAAGAGCAGCTGATCTTGGCTGAATCGAGGAGGATCAGCGACGGGTTCATCAGCATGATTGACGACGAAGGTGAGTCAAATAAAATAGTTGGTTGGCTGAGACGTGGGGATAATGTTGGGCTTACAGTCTGTTCCCGAGTTACGCGGTTCTCGACTTACGCGGGTTCGGAAATACGCGATTTTCTAAATTTGACAAATCATATGTCAAATCAATAACATATACTTCAAAAATTGTCCAATGCAGTATAAATTCCATTCTTGTTAATACATTTAATCCACTTAAAAGCTAAAAATATCAGTGTAGCATATCTGCTATACACAACTTATTATAATACACACTATCAGTTATAGACACATTGTAACACACTCTGGAATGCCAAATCACACCATTCCAACACATTCATTATAACACACTAAGCAAATCAGATCGTACCATAACAACGCAACCAGAAGAATTCAGGCCACACCGTTCATATAAAAACAATTGTGACACACTTATCAAAACCAACCGAAAGGTACAACATAAAAAGGAACAGTTTATGCATTATAACCAAAAGCAGGAGCAGTATACGCATTAAACCCAAAACAGGAACTTACTGACATGAACCATCATTCTCGTCAACAAAAGACAAACGTAACTAGCTGAGTGAAAACAGTAACTTTCCAACATAAAACCCGGAACCAAATGTGAGAAACCCTTAACTAAATTGAGTATAAATAAAACCAATTCCGACCGTGGCAAGTCAGATTCGTTCGGACTGCCAAGATAGGACATTACGCTGCCTAAAACCTTCGCCTTCCAACTTATTTCAAGAGTTTAGTTATGTCCCCCAAGTGTCGAAAATCCGCCTCGAAACAGCCCGCACAACAAAATCGAGCAGTTTTTGAGCTCGCTTTCTAGCTCGCTTTCCGCCGAAACCGATCGCGAAAGCGAGTAGAAATGTCCGAAGAACCGATCGAACCCGTTGCGCAAAGCGATCGAAAACTTCTCAAATTCAAACTGCAAACATATTTCACAGCGCATGACTGTGAAATATTTCGTATTCAAAATTGTTGCAAATTTATAAATTAAATATTTCGAAATTTTCAGCGCTGAAATTTTTGGATTGATATATTTCTTCGATCGGAATCCAAGCGTTTTCCCTGACATTTCTGCTCGCTTTTTCGATCGCTTCCCGCACGACAAAATCGAGCAGTTTTGTAGCTCGGATTTTCGATCGCTTTCCGCCAAAAGCGATACCACACGCAACCCTCGCAATGTTTAACGGGTTTTGGTGGAAAGTGATCGAAAATCCGAGCTACAAAACTGCTCGATTTTGTCGTGCGGGCCACTATATCTTATTAATCCACCTTGCTGTTACACAGGCTACAAGCGATTCAGGAATCTGAAAGGGGGTTTTGACATCTGTCAGTGACAACACATGAATACATCACACTCTCATTAAATTAGTGAAAAAGTTTTTTAAAACGCGGTTAAATCGACTCTAAAGCGCCAGGATTGTGTCTAGAGCACCTAAATTACCTAAGTTTGGACGATTTATGAAGAAAAAAAACGAAAAACAGTGAAAAATTGCGATATTGTTCCCATGCAGTTTGTATTGCAGTTCAGACGCTTATAAACGCTTAGGTCGGGCTCTACACATCAAGGCCCCTATCAAGACAGAACAGAAAGAACAACAGCAGCAACAGACGCGTCGACGCCCCACGCCGGAACTGATATCTCTGGCCGAAGGAGAGACTTGGGAGCGGCAGCAAACAACAATGATCAGTACAAGTCGCTCAAATATTACATTGTGAGGGAAAGGCGCACTCGTAAGCAGCTGTGGCGGCTTACGCTGAGCAAGACGGCGGACGCGTCGTACATGCTACAGCAGGTAAGAGCCATCGTAGGGAGTGCTGGTGCTGTTCGGCATGTGACGGAGATGGCAGCGCTGATGTTGAATGATGTGGATCCAACGGCGGACGAGGCCGAGCTACAGGCAGCCCTCGACAGACAACTCCAGTCGGGCACAGGCAATGTCAGCATCGACATGTGGCAGCTTCCCGATGGGTGGAAGCGTGCTCGGGTTCGCCTGCCGCATAAAAATGCCAAGCAGCTTAACGGCACCAGCTGAGGCTCGGGCTTTGTGTCTGCAAGGTCCGACTACTTCCACCTCCGTCGCAGGAAAAGCTACCTTGCTACCGATGCTTAAAGCGAGACCACTTGGCGCGTGAATGCCGTTGCCAGTTGCGTCTGCATTCGCTGTGGACAGCAAGGGCACTTGGTCATGGCCTGTAAGGCGGAGGCCAGATGTGCCAAATGTGGTGGCCAGCACACTTTTGGCCACACCAAAAGCGTTCGGTCAGCGTACCAATGATCCGACCAATGAGGGTCTTGCAAGCGAACCTGGGTCGTGGTTAGCATGCTCAGGACTTAGTGCTGCAGGCAGCAAGGGAGAAGCAGATCGACGTGCTGTTGTTCTCGGAAATCTACCGTCCACCGAGGAACAACGGCAGGTAGATTTTCCTTGAAGCTAAGAAGGTGGCAGTGGTGGCAGCTGGCGAACTACCAATCCAGAGGGTGTGGCTGAGTGACATCACGAGCTTGGTTGCCGCCCAGATCGAGCGCGTCGTTTTTTTTGAGCTGCTACGCCCCGCCCTGACAGACCACTGAAGTGTTTGAACGGTTCCTGTAGGTCGTTCAACTTCAAGCTGCCTCCCACGTTGTCGTCGCTGGCGACTTCTAACCCTGGCATGTGGAGTGGGGTAGCAGGCGCGACAACCCACGTGGGGAGCAACTGCTAGGAATAGAACAGCAGCTCAACCTGTTTGTGCTCAACAGGGGAAGCACGGCGACATTCAATGGAAACGCGGTTGCCAATGCCAGCGTCATCGACGTCTCCTTTACGAGCCCCTCGCTAGCACGTCCGGAGTCATACGAGATATACGGCGTCTGATCACCGGTACTTTCTGTATACTGCGGGACCAACGCCTGACCTCTGGCATCAGCAATAGCAGCATTCCACCCCCCAGCAGTAGCAGCAGTTGCAGCAGCAGCGTCAGCAGCTGCGACAGCAACAGCGTATACAGCAGCGTCAGCATCAACGTCAGCAGCAGCAGCAGCATTGAACAGCATCTCAGCGAGGCCGTTCCGCCTTCGGCCGGGAGCGTACTCGTTACTCTGGCAGGAGTTGGAGGCTAACGCAGCTCTCCGCAGCGGCATTCCTGGAGGCGCTGATAGGCTAGGACTTTGCCCAATGCGCCGGGAGCCAGGAGGAAATGGTCACAGCCATGCTATCGGCTTGTGCAGAGATCATGCAACGTGCATCAACGACCCATAACTTACATCGCAACACCTTTTGATGGTCTCCCCTCCTGGCAAACCTGCGAGACAGCTAGAAGGCCGCACGAGACCGAATGTAACAGATGACCGATCTTGAGGAGAGGAGTATCGCTGCTGCAAACCATCGGTCGGCAAGGGCAGAGCTGCAACGTGCAATAAAGGCAATCAAACGCGGCTGCCTCGACGAGCTCATCCGCCTGGCAGAGGAAAATGAATTCAAGATTGGTTATCGTGCCGTCATGGCTCGCATTCGGGGGAGCTGGACACCCAAGGAGATGGATCGTGCAATTCTCGATGGCATAGTCTCCGATCTGTTTCCAGATCACCTTCGTTGCGTTTGGCGCACGTCGCTAGGATAACAAAAAAGCGGCTGAAATGGTGTCAGCTATAACCTGCCTTCTGCAAGACCACAGCGGACCGAGGGCGTCGAAGGCCCGATTGCTGGCGTACGTGGCGAAGTCGGTGATACGGTACGCGGCCCCGATGTGGTCGGAAACTCTAAAGATCAGCGAGTGCCGGCAAATGCTGCACCGTGTCCAGCGCAGAGCAGCATTGAGGGTGGCTCGATCATTCTGTACCGTTAGGTACGAGACAGCCACAGCCACCCTCCTTGCCGGCCTCACGCCAATCTGCCACCTCATCCGGCCGGACACCCGGGTGTACGCGCGCCAGCACACCCCGGACCGCGACAATCACTATCAACCTGTGGCAGCAGGAATGGGATACCGATGCAGCCAGCGATGACGCCAGTCGGTACACGAGGTGAACGTACCGAGTGATACCTGACATCGCAGCCTGGCTGTCAATTTCAGGCAGTTCATCCTCACTGAGCGCAACTGCTCTCGGGACATGGATGTTTTCGGGAGTACCTCTGCAAGAAAGGTTTCACGTCGTCCCCGGACTGCCAAAACTGCATCGGTGTCCCAGAAAACGCAGAGCACGTGCTGTTGGAGTGTCCGCGTTTTGCGAAAGTTCAGCACCGATTGTTGGGCGAAGACGGGCCCGATTCGGTGAGACCAGAGAATCTAATACGGCACGTGCTTCAGGAACCAGGTGAGCTGGACCCGGATAGCAGATGCAGCCCATGACATTACGTTGAGGTTACAGCGCTCTCGGGATGAGGAGAGGGCACACCTGGCGGCCGACCTCACCATAGAAACTTTTTTGTTTCTTAAACTGTGATTCTTTGATCATCATTAAGCTACTTCTGTGTAATTCTGAAATCCGTTATCCAAGTTGACGTTGGAAGTTTTGTGAATGTTCGATTGGAGTTAATTGTGCAAAATGCAAAATGGTGACATAGTGCAGTGCTTCAAAAAACAAAAAAAAACACTTCGCGAATGAATGTTGAATGTGCTCTTACATTCATCGAAAGCAGAATAAATATTGATGGAAAAAATGTGCAGCTGTGTTAGGGAAAGTTCTAAGAATAGAGCAGGCACTTAAGGATCGCATAAAAAATTCACAGAATTTTTCAAAAATTCTTAACCTCACAAAAAACGTGACTAGAAAAATCATTCGATGTCAGCTCTTTTGAAATCACCAGAAAACCCACCGGACGGTCAAAAAAAATTGTTTAACAATTTGTGTGCAACGTGCTGACAACTATATAGAACTGTTAGATTATTTGCATCCGAGGAGAATGATTTGAAGATAATGAAGGTTGTTGAAAATGTATTGAAAAATCCGCAAAGCTTATCACTTTTAACATCTAACCATGTCAGAAATGTGAGCCCTGAAGAAGGTTGGGTTTGCTGTATCAACAATTCATTTTCGAAAGCACAGTATACAATTATGTCTTAGACGTCCAAAAATAAATTTTCATCGTAGGGTTACATTGCCACACTAAGAAAAACTTGTGGACTAAGCGATAAATTTATAAAAGATACTAAAATCAAAGCATAAGCGACGCTTCAATCACTTTTGAATCATACAGCAATAATGATTGTAAAGATTCTAAACGAAGAAATAATACAAAAATATCAAGGAGAAAACCCAAATATTTTGCATCTTGATCTGCTATGTTCCTGGGGATTGGACGGTTCTAGCGGACACAGTCAATATCATCAACCATTTCGGTATGAATATCTCGGTATGAACACATCAGACATTTTGTCAAGATTTTGTCGTCCATTAGAAATTGTTTGTTAAAGAATCAAAGGAAGTGGTGATCATAAAAATCAATGAATTGAGAGAAAAGATAGCTAACTTAGTTCCTTATGAAATTATATTGAGTGCAAAAACACCTTAGTTGTTCATTACAAATTGTATATTATTTCATTTATATTTATATTATTTCATATATCAGCTGTCAAATCGGCATAGTAAGACGTGTTTACGTATAGCTCCGTGATTATTTTCCGTATTTCGGTTATTTTAACAGTCATCTCTAAGTACAAAATTTGTGTAGTGAGCTTGCCCAAAACGTATTATAATACTTTTGGCAATTTTGCTTGTTTTTCTTCAATTGCTCGTCGGTCGCATCATCCGCGTAGTGCGTCTATTAACCGCTCAAGGCATCGACCGGCGAATTCTTTTTTCAAAATGGAGCATACTTGCAACTCTTGCGCAACCCAAATCACCCATGACCTGATTAGCTGTTACATTTGCAACTCACCGTTCCACGTCCACTGTTTCATTCCTGAGGATGCACTAAAGCTTACCAACGAATACCGACAAATCAACTGGTGTTGCCTAGCGTGAAATAATGTGATTCATTCACTCTGCGCACTCTTGCTTGTCGTCTTCGAGTGACGAGCCTCTAAGCGGGGTTGTATGCCGGTACGACACATCGACTGGTACATTGCACGCACTAACGATCTCTCTGCACTGCGTGGGGTGGGTGTCCCCCAACGTCTGTCTGGAGACTTTGCTAGTTCGTACGATACTCTGCGCATGCGCGTACATAACACATCGACTGGTACATTGCACGGCACTAACGATCTCTCTGCACTGCGTGGGGTGGGTGTCCCCCAACGTCTGTCTGGAGACTTTGCTAGTTCGTACGATACTCTGCGCATAAGCGTACATAACACATCGACTGGTACATTGCACGGAACTAACGATCTCTCTGCACTGCATGCGACTCTCAACCACCGTGACGGGAGACTTTGCTAGTTCGCGTACGATACTCTGCGCATGCGTGAACATAACACATCGACTGGTACATTGCACGCACTAACGATCTCTCTGCATGGAACTCATTCATAACCACCGTTACGGGAGACTTTGCTAGTACGTACGATACTCTGCGCATATGTACATGTTTTACAACCCAACCAACTTGAGCACCTAGGGGAAGTTGTGATGCCATCTGAACACCCACCGACTGATGCATTGAACGGCTAAAGTTGACCTTCAATCCGTACTGGCACTCTACGGCGTGGAGGCAGTTGCACGACCACTCCTATCCCAAACCAACAAAGCAAGGTGTATCCTACGTGCTCGGTACAAGCACACCACGACGGGACACATTGAACGGTTCAGCGATCTCTCTGCGATCACCAATGTGACGGGAGACATTGCTAGCGGTTACTCTGCACTAGTGAAAGAACTCCACCGTGATACGGGAGACATTGCTAACGGTCACTCTGCACAAGTGCCAATACCACCTTGTGACGGGAAACATTGCTGAAAGCGGCTTCTCTGCACTACTGGGCTACCACCTTGTGACGGGAGATATTGCTAGCGGTCACTCTGCACTAGTGGAAGAACTCCACCGTGAAACGGGAGACATTGCTAACGGTCACTCTGCACAGGTGCCAATACCACCTTGTGACGGGAAACATTGCTGAAAGCGGCTTCTCTGCACTGCTGGGCTACCACCAATGTGACGGGAGACATTGCTAGCGGTCACTCTGCACTAGTGGAAGAACTCCACCGTGATACGGGAGACATTGCTAACGGTCACTCTGCACGGGAAACATTGCTTTAAACCGAACGGCATCTCTACGCGTTAACTTGCAACTTGCACCCCAACTTGTTCCATCTGGTCGAACGGGTGCGCACGACGGGACACATTGCACGGTTCAGCGATCTCTCTGCACTAGTGGAATGATACCACCGTGATACGGGAGACTTTGCTACAGCGGCTTCTCGGCACTACTGAGCTACCACCAATGTGGAGGGTGACATTGCTAGCGGTCACTCTGCACTAGTGGAAGAACTCCACCGTGATACGGGAGATATTGCTAACGGCCACTCTGCACAGGTGCCAATACCACCTTGTGACGGGAAACATTGCTGAAAGCGGCTTCTCTGCACTACTGGGCTACCACCTCGTGACGGGACACATTGCTAGCGGTCACTCTGCACTAGTGGAAGAACTCTACCGTGATACGGGAGACATTTCTAACGGTCACTCTGCACAGGTGCCAATACCACCTTGTGACGGGAAACATTGCTAGGAACCGAACGGCATCTCTGGGCGCGTACACCCCAACAACACTAGACGAAAATTGTCTTTGGCTACTCCGATCGGTATACATAGTCCTGACGGATACATTGAATGGATATAGTGGGTTGGGTTGAAATTACCGTGACTGCATTTTTGTTAAAACTGTAAACCGTACGGTATTCTGGGAAGATGGATACCTTTGCACGGCTACAGAGTTGAATTACCGGGCTGCTATTTGACCACTATAGTCCAATCGGTACTCTGCACTCTCACGTATACTGATGTTTCACTTGAATACACCCCACTGTTTTGTCCTACGGGCGTGTAAGCTCTCCACGACGGGATACATTTATGGTTCAGCGATCTCTCTGCACTTCGTGGACCTACTCCTTCCGTGTGTCGGGAAACATTGCTAGTGGTCACTCTGCACTAGTGGAATGATACCACCGTGATACGGGAGACATTGCTAACGGTTACTCTGCACTTCGCGGACCTGCTTACTCTGAGACGGGAGACTTGCTATCGGCTTCTCTGCACTACTGGGCTACCACCTTGTGACGGGAGACATTGCTAGCGGTCACTCTGCACTAGTGGTAGAACACCACCGTGATACGGGAGACATTGCTAACGGCCACTCTGCACAGGTGCCAATACCACCTTGTGACGGAAAACATTGCTAGGAACCGATCGGCATCTCTGCGCGATTACTTGACGCACCCCCTGACTTGCTGCATAAAACATTTAAGTTCCACTTCGCTCTCCCCTACGTGGGTCTGAGCTTCGCTCTCAGGGAAAGATATGCCACATTTGGTAGGGAAACCCGGAGCATGACCGGTTGGCAGCCAGTATCCTTGCGTGCAGCTTAGCTACCATGTGATTGTCGTTGTTGACCTTTTACCCTTTGATATAGTTGAATTCTGGGACGACTTCAAAAGTGCGTTCACCTATCTGTACGTCTCGCCTACGTAGATTCTGATTATTTATTGGTAGGGCCGCTGATGTTGCCACCATCAGTTTGGTCCTTGCCCCGTTTATCTGCAATTGTTTATAGTACGACTGGTTAAATCTACGAACATTTAAGCGCCTAGCTCAACCTGGATGATGGGCTTGACTACTCGATCTTAAAGGAAAAGACGTTACAGCCAATTCAACTTAAATTGCGGTAAGTTGGCCATTTATGTTAAGGAGTGGCGATGTAGAATTGATGACTGCAGTGCAAGCCGACACTGCTACAGGATTAGCCAAGATGAGATCAAGCTGACGATCTATGGTTTTTCTTTCGGAAATTTTAATTAAATAATTGAAGTTATTTACACGAATGTGAACTTAAGTATTCAAATTTTTCGAATTCCCGTTTTTCCAGTTTTAATATTTATTCTGATAAATTGTACCTTTTCCTGATTTTTCATCACATAAAACGATGAATGTTCAATCTCATTAATTTTATTGCCATCTGTTCGGCAATTGAAATGCTAGCTTAGTAGTGTGCGCAAAAAAAAGCTGTTTGCACTGTTATTCAATAGTGGCATGTGTGGTATAATTTTAAATCGGTTTTTGAAAGTCCATCTTCAAATCACATGCAATGTGTTCATACCTTATCTGAAATGAAATATGCTTGAAACATTGTGATTTTTGGCACTTTTAATTTTTTTTAAATTCAATGTAAGCGATACATACACCCATACCCCTTGCTCGTGTTGGGTAAATCTGATTCAGATTAGTGATACTGAATGAATCTTTGGAATGATTAAATGAATCTGAATCTCAGTTGGAAAGATTCATGAAAGTTTTCGAGTTCTTCGGAGGTTGCTTACAGACTGGGTTTATTCTACGAAAATATCTATTACACATGTGGTTCACGCATACTTATAATTAAACCTAACATTATCAACGCAATACTACTTAGCTATGTATCTTATAACCTATACAAATACTAATAAGATATTTACAGTGTGGTAACTGCCCCATCCTTCTAGTGTTGATTCTCCTGAATCAACTTTGAAGCCAAAAAATCGTTTTATGGTTATTTTGAGATGTTCAAATTTTTGACATTTGTTTTGTGTATGTTATGGTTATTTTCATTTTGAACAGTGACACGTTTGTCAACTTGGACGAAACTTCTCTTAAATATGGGCTTTTCTTTTCCCTTAAAGACTTTATCTTTAACAAAGTTTTCTGGGCCTACTTCTAACTGCGGAGGTACTTGCCTTAGTTTATTATGAGTTTTTAATTGCTTGCTTTGAGCTTCTTTCAATTGTACAATTACTTCATCATAACTCCTATTTCTAACTTCGTCAATTTCCTCAACGGATGCTGAATTTTGAGAAATTCCTAAAACGATTTCTTTTGGGGTTTTCTTAGTTACACTATGTATAGTGTCGTTGTATTTTCCTACTACTATCGCCATACGCCTTTTAGTTGAGTAGTTAGGTTGCAGACGTTTTTGTATGCGATACATTTCGGTAATCGTAGAATGGAAGCGTTCTACTTGACCATTAACTTCTGATTTATTGCTTGGTGTGATGTAAGCTGTTATATTAAGGTCTAGCATTATCCCTCAAATTTCTGCTGATAGAAAAGATTTTACGTTATCCGTTACTATAATAGACGGAATTATATATGATGTAATCGTTTGTTCGAAAGCTTTTCTAATATGAATCGTTTGTTTTGATTTAATGGGGATCATTCGCCCAAATTTCGAAAATTTATCAACGCTTGAAAGAAAGCTTTCCCCGTCTATCTGGTATATTCCCAAGTGCAAAATATCAAAAGGATGGTTTGGTATAGGTATTTCCTGTATTTCTACTTTCAATGGACGCCTATCATATTTGCATGTATTGCACGTATCGCAAACTTTGATGAAATTTCTAATTTTTTGTGTAATTTTGGGAAAATAAAATTTCCTCAAAATTTTACGTTTGTTTTCCTCTATGCCTCGATGGGCCCTTTCGTGTTCAACTTGTATAATGTTTTCTTGTTCTTCTGTGTTCGTAATATCCTTCAAAATATTTTGCGTGAAACGTATCTTATACATTCTTGTGCTTGAATATACTTTGAAAATATTTTTAAATTTTCCTAGGATTTCTTCTGAACAATTAAAACCGGTTAATTTATTAGGAATGAAGTTTTTCCTAATAATATCCGTTAGAGATTGTTCTGTAAATTTGTTCATTCTAATTTTTACTGTTTTGAACCCGGGAAATGGATAGGAAACTAGAGTATCCTCATTAGCATCCTTCTCTAACACTATTTGAAGCTTGAAAGCGTTAAGAGGAGCTTCTGTACATTCAATCATGTCTGAGCTGTCTTCTTCAGCAGAATGCTGAGTTGACGTTAGGCTAAATATCTGAACGCGACTGAGCGCGTCGGCAACCACGTTATTTTTACCAGGTGTATACACCATTTCGTAGTCGTGTTCCTCTAAGTAAGATTTCCAGCGCTTTAGTTTGGTATTGACGTTTTTTGACGATAGTGAAAATGTTAGAGGCTGATGGTCTGTTATGATTTTAAACTTTTGACCGTAAATGTAGTTTCGAAAAACTTTCAGCGACCAATAAATTGCTAACATATCTTTTTCAGTCGCTGAAAAATTTTCTTCTCTTTTGTTAAGCGTTCGCGAGGCAAAATGTATTGGTTTATCCTTCCCCACTTCACCTTGACTGAGCACGGCGCCTATGGCGTAGTTAGAGGCATCAGTTGTTATCAGAAAGGGTTTGTCGAAGTCTGGGTACGTAAGAATATCGTTTCCCGATATTACCTGTTTCATACTTTCGAAACATTTTAACTCTTCTGATGTAAGTTCGATTGGCGAAGAATCAGAATTATTTTTTCCTCGTAAATGGTTAGACAAGGGTTTAGTTAGATCAGCATACCCTTTGATAAACCGTCGATAGTAGCCGACCATGCCTAAAAAACTTCTTAATTCCTTTGTGTTAGTTGGTTTTGGCCAGTTTTTTATGGTCAATATCTTAGCTTGGTTAGGTCTTATTCCATCCAACGTAATTATATAACCGAGATATTCCACACTTTGACACAGAAATTTCGATTTTTGTAGCTGAACTTTAAGATTCGCTTCTTCCAAAGTGGACAAAATTACTTTTAAGTTGTGGATATGTTCGGTTAAATTGCGTCCAAAAACCACAAGATCGTCTATGTAGACATAGCAAATTTTTCCTATGTGTTCACGAAACACATCGTCTATTGCACGTTGGAAAATGGCTGGCGCATTTTTCAAGCCAAATGGCATTCGTAAAAACTCATACTTTCCGCTATTAACAGAGAATGCTGTTTTTTCTATGTCGAGATCATTGACCTTAATTTGATGGAAACTAGAAGCAAGGTCGAGTGTAGTGAAATATTTATTCCCACCTAACTGGTCAAGAATATTTTGTATGTCTGGGACAGGGTATTTTTCAGAAATGGTTTTTTGATTAAGACGCCTATAATCGATCACTAATCGTAGCTTTTTCTCTCCGTCAGAACATTCACTGTTTCCTTTTTTTTTGAACGACCCAAAGTGGCGAGTTCCAGGCGGATCGTGAAGGACGAATAATACCATCCGCTCAGTGGCGGATTAAGGGTATCGGGGGCCCTAGGCGGAAAGACGAGTTGAGGCCTCCTGTAAATGGTAAATGTTTTTGTTGGGGGGGGGAGTAGCGGCGCTAAACTTGCTGTTGCGAGATTGAACAGTCGGGGGCCCCTTCGATCATCAGTCACAGGCTCTTGTGAATCACAGGCTCCAGGGGCCCTTGTCGCTAGTACTCTGTCCATACGGCATACTATAGAATGGCAATCTACGGGGCCCCTAAATCGGCGGGGCCCCAGGCGACCGCCTAGTCCGCCTACCGTTAGATCCGCCACTGCATCCGCTAACATCTTTGAAATTTGCTGTTCCACTTCGTTTTTATAAGCGACGGGGTAGGGATAGCTTTTTTGATACACCGGTGCATCATCTGTGGTTCTTATTCGACATTCGACATTAGTGGTACACGTCAGCTTTGAGTCTGTATCGTGAAAAGCATGACTGTGTTGGTTAAGAACTGTAACGAGAGATTCTCGCTCTTCTTCTGTTAGGTGTGCGATGTTTGTGTTAGATTCTACGTCAAGTATCTGATCGATTGTCACACTACTATACTCACGACAGATTTTTTTCGGATAATAGAAATGCAGTGGTATTTTATACTTGTTATTGTCCGGCTTTGTTAGTTCGATCTCTCGGGAACGTGTAATTAAATTGATATTGTGTGCAAATACTATTTAAGTTCCAATTATGCCATCAAAAAAGTCGTGAAAGTTGTACACCACAAATTTATATTTTGTTTCTAGCACTGGAGAGAAAATATCAAGAAAAACTACTTGCGAAGCACTTCCTATCCCGGCAACACTTTTAAACTGTTTTGTTTCACTTCTAACTGTTTCACTGCCTATCACATTTGCCCACTTCTCCGAAATAATGTTTATATTTGCACCACTATCAACTAGGAGTTTAATAAAACCATGTTCTGTAGGCACTTTAATAAACGGCAACACTAACCCACTGTTTTTTACTTTGGCAGGCTCTTGGTATTGGAGTCTGTCCCAAAAAAAGTTGGGCTACACTGAGCTGCCGTGCTATCATTCTCTTAGCGAGCGTAAGCTTGAGCCGGCCGGTTTTGATAATGCAAATGTGTACGCATGGTACGATCTACTTCCATCGGCTCTTGACGCGTGTGCGTTTCGCTCGGGATTGGTGCGTACGGTTTTTGTTTCGGAGGGATCTTTTGTGTTGGTAGGAAACCTTGTGCCGATGTACCTTTTCGTAATTTTTCGAGCTCCACACAAAGTTCATATGCCTTATTCAGGCTGTCTGGCGCAGCTGTTTTAACATATATTCCTAAGTCACTATTTAATCCCCTTATAAAACTATCTACGGCTTTATCTTTAAAATAATCTAAAAACGCATGGTTAGGAGAATTATACTTAACATTATTTTGAATGTGGTTTGTAATAAATGTAAGAAGTTCGTTCACTCTACCGAAGTATAATTCGATATTTTCATAGTTCTTACGCTTAATTGTAGTAAGTTCGTAATCTAAACTCATCAAATCACGACGATCACTGAACTTCTTCACCAACACTTCTTTGATTGCTGACCAATCAAATCCTACATTACTGGCATGTAAAGCGTCCGATGCCGCACCAATTATTTTTCTACGCACTGTACGTTCTATTATTCCAAATTGCGTCGGGCAATTTGCAAATGCGGAATAGTAGTTGTATATTCCGTCGACATCCTCAACCCAGGTGTTGAGATGTTTCGGGTTACCGTCAAATTCCGGCAACATTTTAAGGATGTCAGGGACCTGTCCCATTTGTATGAAAAATTTCATTTCTTCTTGGCGTTGTTCCATCTTTTTTTCTAACTAGATTCTAACTAGGTAGACGTAGACAAAAAAATGATCGAACGGTCTTTCACGATGAATAAATTAGCGCACCTATTCGCGCTACAACACCGCAAATCACCAATTGGAAGGCGATAGCTCTAAGGCTGGATGTCGTATTCTCTGGTTGAACAAAGACAGCTAAAGGTAGCTTCACTCCAGTACTAGGAGCTTATACGTTTACTATTTTTTTTCTTTTTATTCGGGAGCCAGTTATCGAGTCGAGTCGCTTCTCTTCGGAGGTTGCTTACAGACTGGGTTTATTCTACGAAAATATCTATTACATATGTGGTTCACGCATACTTATAATTAAACCTAACACTATCAATGCAATACTACTTAGCTATGTATCTAATAACCCATACAAATACTAATAAGATATTTACAGTGTGGTAACTTGGATATTAATAATTAAAATCTCTAAAGATTAACGAATGACTAAGGATTCATGAATCTCAAGGGATTCATAAATCTGTATAAAATTATAAACTTTTAACTTTGTATTATTCTTCTTCTTGGCATAACAGCTCACATGGTTATGCCATCCTATCCTAGGCTTTCGAGACTTCTTGGAAAGTACCACGCAGTAATATAGTATGTTTTGCTACGGGGAGACGGTCCATGCGAAGATTGAACCCACAACGGGCAAGTCAAGAGATTCATGATTTTTTAGAGATTCTTGAATATTTGAAGATACATGAATCTTTGAAGACTCCTGAATCTCATCACTGAATATTCATATAAATGAATCTCAACGAAAGATTCATTAAACCTAATACTTTTAACAACCCACTAAATTTGTTTTAATTTAAATAAATTTTTGCTTATTATTCATCAAACACATAACATAAAGATAGCACGAACTTAGATTAACTTAAATTATCTTCCTTTTTTGTAGCCCGTACAAGTAAATCTGAACCACATGCTTTGTCCAGCACTGAAAGATCCTTTCGAAGGCTCCAACTACCGTGTTTATGCTGTGTTCCATGAGGCAATCCTATGCACACTACTTTGCAAAATAATCACTTTTCTGTTCAGTCCGCTGCCTTCGCCAATTATAAATCGTCCACCGTTCATCAAAAACGGAAAACCAACCGACGTTTCTACAGTAATTTCTGCTGCTGCTATGAGTACGTCTACATCGCTTCCTCCACATCTTATTACCTCATCTCGCCCATCTTCAAGATCGTCATCACCAGCGAAAGCATCAACTATTTTGCAGGAGAATAATATTATTATAAAAACTAGTAAAATTGACTAGGACAGTTTTAGTCTATTTCAAATTCTTTGTTGCATACTCGGGCTTAAGATAATAGTCAACAATAGTTGAGAAAATTTCACGTCCAGTATCTATATACATAAAGGCTGTTCATAGATAAAAATAATTACAATTTTAATCTATTATCTTTCCCATGCTAGGAAAGTGCATGGAATAGTATGATATAAAATATAATTTTTGTATTTTTTTTGTTTTCAATGTTCGAAGTTTATCCCACATTCGGTACGTATCGTTTTATAAATTCTAATTATAGAGGGGTTTACGATTCAAGTCATGTTTTTATAAGGAGTTTTACACTTGGCGGCTGAAATAATTTCAACACTTACTATAAAACCATATAGCATCAGATTTTCAGCCTTGATTATTTCAGCCTTAAAAACATGTAAAAAAGACTCACTGCAGACTCATGCTCATAAATGATTGAATTCTTTCATGTGAAATATAGATAATTAATTAATAATTATTAAAAACTATTTGATTCGATATTTTTTTGATTTATAAGTTCTTGAGGAACATCCAGAGATACATGGTTTTTGTGTACCCGAGGCATCTGCGTATCTCGAATATCACGTTTTTCATCCAAAATGCACATAATAAATGAATATTTTTTGTTAAATTTGATACTTGTATACATTTTATCATTTTATTAAAATGATTTGTGCAACAAAATAAAGATATTTAGAAAAATACTTAAAATGCGGAAAGCAAAAACACAATTTATTTTGTATTTTACAATTTTTCAACAAAACAACAAACGTTGTTTTGATTTGAGATATAAATGGTCAAATTTAGAAAACCGCGTATCTTGGAATCCGCGTGTGTCGAGAACCGCGCCACTCGGAATCAGACTGTTTAACCTATTTCAAACAGAAATAAAGAAAACCAAACGTATTTAACACTCTGAGTGCCATTGCTATCATATATGATAGCCAGTTTTGTTTCCTGGGGTGCCATGTCTATCATGTATGATAACCAGGGATGACTGACTTCAAATCTTAATATCTTGTTACAGATTGGGGGTATTGTCATGAATTTTAGCAAAAAAAGATCAACTAAATGATACATAATTTTGCAATTTATACGGTGTTTGTAATTTGTATTATATTTATTTTTACATAATAATTCTTAACCATATATACCCAACTATAACCATAAATAGTCAAAATAAAAGAATATAAATGCAAAATAACAATTCTTTCGATTAATATAGTGTAGCCACATATATTTTAGTTATAATGTGAGTTTTAAAAACATCTGATATACAGCAGATATTATTTCAATTATTATTTAAATGACAACATACGTTAGTTACTTGATCCTCATTCAATGAAGCATCTTGTTGAGAACAAATCTATACATAAATTTTAACTGTTGTTTTGCCAATATAATTATCAAGACCATGCAAAACAATGAAAAAACGTCAATAAATCAACCAAAATAGTATTTAAAATAATTATTTTCACCATTTTTTAGTTTGTTTACATTCAGTAATACTTCCCTGGGGGCTATGAGTATCATATATGATAGCCATCAATAATGTAAACAAAAAGTGCTTAGCCCCTAGGGAAACATATACAAAAATGTTCTGGCACTCACAGTGTTAACATGCATCTTTGTTTGTTTACAAATGGGGAAATATAATATAGCGGAACGTAACTGTCAAATGGATACAGCACGGATGATAAATATTGTTCACCGCCAGGCTACAATTTCAGCTTTCTGGCTTAAATTTTAGGCTGATTAAGGAGATCAGATGATGGAACATAGAGCATTTTGACATAAGGTCCCCGGGATTCAAACCAGTGTTTAATTTTTTTTTAAATTGTAGATGGATTTTATCAAACATGTTTTGTGAATTACTGTATACTAATAATGATTAAACATATTTTGGGCCTTGCAAGCTCTTATTTAATACTAAAATTGAGATTGAGGAGTAAATAAAATGAGTGATATTTCGTGAATTTAATGTATAATTCACTGTGTTAACGAAATATTCAAGGATGACAATTAAATAATCGTTTATATTACTTTTTCTACATTCAATTATCATTATCTACGAGACGCATAGACGATTCAAGAGAAATAGGTAATTTTACTAACTTGAATTTAGATTTCGTAACTACACAAATTCTCAACAATATCGTTAATTTGACTCATTTTCCCGATAACATCAATAAACATGCAAAATTGCACTAAAGTGATAAAAATTATGTTCTATTTGCTATGCTGCATTAACGGAATCTAATAATTAATGATTTTAAAATGACGTGAGATTCCTCAATTATGGTAATCCCTAAAGACGCTTTTCCATCACCAGATCTCTTTAATGCACCTTGTTTTAACGGTAGAAAGGTATGTCTAGCCTAAAAAGAATTTCTGGAAAGCAATCAAGCGTTTAAAAACAACAAAAAATAAAAATTGGATTAAGGTCAGCCACCAAGTTACAAAAAACTATCTATTCAGAGAATAATTCAAGTATTGAAAATGATCTGGAATGTAAAGCATAGGAAGTCCCCGAGAAAAGCAGTAGTTGTTATACGCGAATTCGGAGATACGCGGATTTCTAAATTTTAAAGTTTTTTAGCTACTTGTACTTGTACTACTTGTACTACTTGATTTGACACATACATTGCAAAATAAATGCAAAATAAACTTCCTTTTGGTCGAATTTCATAAAAAGAAGATATGAGCTTTAAATTTTCAATCGTAATTCTATCAAATAATTGAACCAGAAAAACCATTCATATAACCATTCATAACACGAAGCAGTGAAACTACGACATACGCGGAAATTTTAAATACGATTTTTCTTTTCAGTCTGCATTAACACTAGGTTTACGGGGGTCTCCTATCTCTATGAACACTTCCTTTAAATCAAATCGATGACGGTTGGATAAGAATACGTATTTAGATAACTTAATATAATAGGAAAACAATCTATCAAAATTATGTGTCGCTTACCAATCGTGGTTTCCATAGAAATTAATCTGCTTATTGCTAATTACGAAATGTAATTGTGATAGTCGTTATTGTTTCACCAACAAATGATGTGATAATGATTATGTTACAAATTCGCTAAATGTATATTCATACATTTAAAAACTAACTTAAAATTAAATTGAACTAGTGATATTATGGCTGGAAAACACGAGATTCGACTTACGCGGAGATTCGAGATACGAGGGATCTTGCAACTGTTTTTGGTTCCTAGTAGTGGTGTTTCTTGAACTTCGATTCACTGTCAACTATTGAATATGTGCTTTTTAGTTGACACTTTTTTCCCACGGTCCGTGAAAGAGAAAAAGTCGAGGAGTTTAGAACGAATAGACAGAAAGTGAAAAATTTGACAGTTTAGTCTAACATTAGCCGCTATCGCGAAAGAAATGGTTTAAAATTAACAGTTGTTACAAATTAACCACAGTTATTAAAAATTCCTAGAATTTGGCATCGCGAACGCGTTGAGTTCATTTGTTAATTTTAACTGATCGTTAGACAGTCGTTAAACCCATGCCGTCGTTAAACAAACGACTGTCAAGAACGTATGTGATACAAATTAACAGTCGTTTAATTATACTGTTCGATTTTTCCCCGTGTTTACCTATATGCGATACCGAGCAGTCATTACCTGTTTTGACGATCGTTTATTTTAACAGGAATGAACCACAAATGAACTCGGTTAAACTATAATGAACTTTAAACGACTGTTAAAATGTGTTCATTTATTTGCGATGCCGAATATTCTTTTTTTTGCTATTCCAGACATTTTTTTGCTCCTAATTGTAAAAATTATTTGTTCTATGGCTGATTTTATTCAAGGTTCTCATTTATTATTTGTCGCTGGGTTATAAGCAACGGAAGGTATGCATATTGCACCAGTGTTTGCCGGTTGGATGTTTCATTTTACTCTCAGTGTTTAATTGAAAGTAAATAGGAGTCGAGAGAGAAAGAGGAACTGGGAACTATTCGGTGAAATAACTCAAGAGCTCATGATTAGAGTATTGCCGTTCGATAGATTGATAAAATCAGTCTTTAGTATAAATTACATTAAGGTAAAACAATTAATCAAGCTAATCAGCAATTACGTGATTGGAATAATTAAAAATTAAATCCACCTGCATATAGATAAACAAGGTTTAAAGCAGATGCTAAATTTAGTCTAAAAGTAAAGTAGGTTATATCTAAGAGAATGATGAAAAAAAACTGTATTACTTGATTTTTATCTAAAAAATAGGACTTCTTTTACCCAGTTGCAGAATGTTCTGTGCTATTTTATGCCAGCTATTCTTTTCGTTCTTCCAACAAGGCCGTTGCATACGGTAGTGGTTCCTGGTCACGGAATGGCAAACAATCAAAAAGTTATCAAATAGTTCTGAATACAGAGTATGCTGTAATTACAGGGTTTTCGAGGATTATATAGACATGTTCAGCGAGTTGTAGATTCGTTCAGGCATATAATAGACTCTTTCAGCGAGATATAGAATTGTTCGGATGTAGGTGTAGACATGTTCAGCGATTCTGTAGAGCTGTCATTTGTTTTGTTTACACACTGTGCCGCAGGGTTCAATTTTTCATTCTTCAAAGTCCTAAAAGTAGCTTATAATCATTCTCCAAGCTGTTTAATACATAAATTAGTTGAAAAAAGCATATTTTTTCGAAAACCGTTTGTTTACCTTCTGATGAGAATGATCCAACTTGCAGTCCAAGGGGTACGAAAGTGACAGCTCTACAGTATAACCGAACATGTCTACACCTACATCCGAACAATTCTATATCTCGCTGAAAGAGTCTATTATATGCCTGAACGAATCTACAACTCGCTGAACATGTCTATATACAGGGTTTTCAATGATATTATTGACATGTTCAGCGAGTTGTTGATTCGTTCGGGCATATAATTGACACTTTCAGCGAGATATTGAATTGTTCGTAAGCAGGCGTTGACAAGTTCAGCAATTCTGTAGTGTTGTCATTTGTTTTGTTTACACACTGTGCCGCAGGGTTCAATTTTTCATTCTGAAAAGTCCTAAAAGTAGCTAATAATCATTCCCCAAGCTGTTTAATTCATGAATTAGTTAAAACAAACATATTTTTACGAAACCCGTTTGTTTACCTTCTGATGAGAATGATCCAAGCTGCAGTCCAAGGGGTACGAAAGTGACAGCTCTATAGTATCGCCGAACTTGTCAACGCCTGCTTCCGAACAATTCAATATCTCGTTGAAAGTGTCAATTATATGCCCGAACGAATCAACAACTCGCTGAACACGTCAATAATATCATTGAAAACCCTGTAATCCTCGAAAACCCTGTATTAGCTACTTTTAGGACTTTTAAGAATGAAAAATTGAACCCTGCGGCACAGTGTGTAAACAAAACAAATGACAGCTCTACAGAATCGCTGAACATGTCTACGCCTACTTCCGAACAATTCTATATCTCGCTGAAAGAGTCTATTATATGCCTGAACGCATCTACAACTCGCTGAAAGAGTCTATTATATGCCTGAACAAATCTACATCTCGCTGAACATGTCTATATAATCCTCGAAAACCCTGTAAAGGTGCCCTCCCTTAACAAGTACCTCCTTAACAAAGCGTTCGTCTTAGAGCGAAAGGTGCATTTGAGAGCATTGATGAGAATAATGCTCGCAAAACAGGGCGATGTGACAAGCATTACATTTTCATAGCCAAAAGTAAGCAACTTCAATAAAAACAGTGTAAAAAAAGTCACGCGGTATTTTTCAGTGTCAATATTGTATTTACTGACCAGTAGCTCTGTAAAATATTTGTTAAATTATTTGGTATTTTAAATTAAATCCAATAAATAGTTGTTCATAAAATTGACGCGAAAACCTGGCTATCTCATGAATTGTTTTCAAATTTTATTTGTATGCAGTGTGGGCGTGATAAATGAATCAGTTTAACTTATTTGAAACATATTTAAATCAAACGCAAAACTTATTCAATATATTAATTCTAAGCAGTCACTGAATTGCTCACAAACAACAATCGGCCTGATACCAGACAATATTACCATAAAGACATCTCGCGAATACACTCATCGCTCTTTTAATAAATTTGCGGGTTCACCTTATAAACAGCGGGTAAACATAGTGCAATCAGTTTCCTAGTTGATTAAATTTTGTAATCCATTGCGGAAAAGTAATTATGCTAGGATAACATTTAATTGTTGTACATCAAAATATAGAGCAATTTGAAAAATTTTTGCACACTTAAAGAAACAGCCAACAAATTTCCTTTGTATGAAATGGATAAAACCACTTTGTTTAAGTTATGTGTGTCTTGTATGCATCAGTATGGTTTGAAAAATAATATGTATATTTTATTTGAAGGTTACAAATTATAAATAAAGACAGACATATTGATTTAACCCTATTCAAAAACACAGTTCTTGCAGATTTGTAAAAAACTCCAAGGCTGTCAAGTTATATGTCTCTGGGATGCGATAGTGTGCCGCAGTCTTACGATACAAATGCGCAGATCCCGGTATCGTCAACGTTTTCAAGTATCGTTCCGCAGTCTTGCGATTAACTCCCGCAGGTTTATCAAAGTATCCCGCGGTCTTGAGTTCTAAAGGAAATTCCTGTATGTAAAATGTTAGCTTTCATGTTTTCAATGTTTATAAATATTTAAATAAACTATAATTTACACGCAGTTTGCAATAATCAGGTAGTGTGCAACAATTGGCAAATAACCCTAGTTGTATAATATAGAAATTCTTTTTTTTTGCAAGCTATGCCAAGCAATTGAGCAAGAGACCATTATGTCGTTTAAATTGTTTTATTAAGAAGAAATTGTCCTAAACGCCGATACACTATATTTTTGTTTATTTATTAATCAATAAACTCGGCGTGCCTTTGTAACCAAGAATACATTAAAATTATTACATAACAATTATAAGCAGCATAGCAAAGTAAATGTCAAAAAAGTTCATTGAAAACCGGCGTCAATATATAAAGATATCAATGGTAAATGACTACTGAATCACTCTGTACATTGATTACTTTTACTGTATGATGATAACAGTTGATGATAACTAAATTAAAACATATTTGTATGGAATCAAAGCATTATAGTTTCTGATTCACAATTAATTAAAAAATAAAAATAAAACCCAAATGTACTAGGTGCATTAGATTATGTCCGAGCATGTCTGAAGAAAAGTCACATATTTAACAAAGTACTTCAAACCCAAATGACACGATAAATCATTCAGAAATCATAGCTACTAGTGTAATACTTAAGAAACAATGGGGTTTGGAGCACGCTTTCTATTGAAGTAATTCAATATTTTTGCAATGACGACACTTCTTTGGTAAATTGATGAATGAGATAAAATTTCTTGTGTTTCTATATAAAAATAAAAAATTAAAAAAAACGGCCCCCAAACCAGCTAGTAGCAATTGCCTTAACTGACATCCACATTATATGAGCCAGGAAATACAATATAATATACAATAAATAGGATAAAATGCAAAACATATTGCTTAGAGCGCGCTCTGGCAGCTACCGAACAAGCAAGGGATCAGACTCTAAAAACAAGGATAAGTCCGAGTTGATGTTTGTGTGGTTTTTTCGAGAAGCCTGATGGTGCTACTCTACATAACTCTTTACTTTTGCTCGACTCTAATGTCTTTTTCGATAGCTGCCAGGGTGCGGCCCTACAATTAGGTTCTATAACAATTTTAGGCAACTTAAGGCCAGCCAACATTTTGGATTATGTACTCAAAAGATACGATCCGAAAAGAACGTTTCGTGTTATATTCGGCCCTATTTATAGTTTTTCCGCTTTCCGCCATTTTTTTTTTACAACTTTTTGCCATCATTTTGGCCAATTATCTTTCGCCCATATTTTTACACTTCCGATCTCTCAAACTTATTGTGTAGCTCTAGCCATCCTACACTGCCAGTGCTATTCAAACCTGTTTATGGGGCCCTTTCCGTTTGAAGCTCGTAGGCTGAAATTTCAGCCTGTCAGCTGTTTGCACTGTATAGCAGTTTTCGAGCAGCTATCTAAGTGAGTATAATATACAGGTGGGCTTATCCCAAGGTGTATGAATTTAGAAGGCTGATTTTTATCGCTTCTGCTTCTGAATGAAGATTTTAAGAGTGTTTTGAGTATTCGTCAAGCCTCCAGAAAGCTCGTTGGAGCAAAAGTTTTCACTCGTTCTGTCAAAAAGTGATATTCAAATTTGGTTATAAAACCACCTGAACTACATACACTTTGATTCCAGATTCGATCACCTGATTTCTTTAATGCACCTTGGGATAAATGTAAACAAACCCGTGTTTTCGAGCAGGTACTCGAATCTAATTCTAGCTTTTAGGCTAAAATTTTCTAGACTGAAAATCGCAGGCTAGTTTTTTGTGTGGTTTTGTATGGATTGTTTGCATGATTTCAGCCTCCAACTGTCAAACTCCATACAAAAAACTAACTAGAATCGTGAAGGCCCCCTATAACAGTCTCTTCCGCAGCCCGCTTGGCAAAGAGTAACTCATTTTGATGCCTCTCGCTACCCCTGGCCTTAGTTTTAAAGGAATCATGCGACACACTCGTACTCCACTACCCCATCCCATGGAAAAACGCTCCCACCATCGAGATGTTGACCAAAATTTCGCTGTGTGCATGAGACACACAATCGCACTCCTCCAGCCCTCCACAGCTGAACGCACCCACCGTTGCGAAGATAGGAGAATTTTTGCTCTGAGCGTGAGACCCTGAAGCGCAAGAGATGACACTATGTGTAAAGACGATCATAATTCGATATGGTCAAAATGCGTCGATTGTCGTTTCATTTATCTGGTAATGGGGTCCTTCACAATTCTTGTCAGTTTTTTGTATGGAGTTTGACAGTTGGAGGCTGAAATCATGTAAACGATCATACAAAACCACACAAAAAATAGCCTGCGATTTTCTGTCTAGATTATTCTAGCCTAAAAGCTAGAATTAGATTTGAGTACCTGCTTGAAAACACGGTGTTGTTTACATTTTTCCCAAGGGGGATTAAAGAAATAAGGTGATGGAATATAGAATCAAAGTGTATGTAGTCCAGGTGGTCTCATAGCATTTTTTTATAACCAGGTTTAGGTTTTCTCCGTACAAATCAGATAATTTTTGCGTTATTGTGATCGCGCTTGTAGTATCACTAGTTTGAAGACTCTGAAAGTAGAGAATTAGCTGCAGTAGTATGCTGTAACACTTGATTAGTGGCATTAAAATCGGTCTGTTTCGGGTATAATTTCCTGTTTTCGTCGTGCTCTGCGTTGTGCTATTGCTCGTCAATTCACCATGACTCACTGCCGGATTTGCTTACTGGACACCGAGGAAGCAGTTATCATATGTGGCGGTTACTTGAACATCTCTTCGTGCAAACAGGTTTTCCATCCAAAGTGTCTGAAAATGCCAAAATCGAGCATAAAAAGTTTTTCTCATAGCAATAATATTGTTTGGATTTGCAATATGTGCACCAACAACAACTCCGATAATGGCTTGGTTCTTGGTGAGAAGGCACCCCGCCTCATCGAAACGATTAGTGAGATGAAGAACGAAATATCTCACCTACTAAATGAGTTGAAGAGAGAAATGATTGCAGAGATTGATCTACGAATACGCACAAACTATTCCGAATATCCTCACACACTCACTAGGAACCATGCCAATAACACTTTACAGTTCAACGAAAGATTGGCTTCCACTACTAGACTGAACACTACGCCTGTCCATCCCGTCAAAACTATTCACAATACCACGAGCTCTTCGGAAATGCTGCCTGGATGTTCTCATACACGCAATATCACTCACACTCTTTCATCTACTTCACCACGCGAACAAACACAACGAAGAATCGGTGTTGGCAGTGCTGCTTCGGCTAATCATTCCTTTAATCATCGAAACGCATTGCTTACCGGTGCAGCAACTGATGCAAGTTCATCGTTTGAAGGCTTCGTTCCAAATGTTGAGCCACGAGTATGGATGTTTGTCACTCACATCGCACCGCACGTTACTGAAGAAGATATGACAACTTTTATTACCAATCGCCTTGAAAATTAAAAATTGTATGGTAAAAAAAATACTTCCTCGTGATCGTGATCCTGCAACGCTTCGATTCATCTCATTCAAGGTCAGTCTCCCAAATGCACTTAATAATAAAGCACTTTCACCTGCAACTTGGCCCCGCGGTTTCGTATACGCCGAATTTGAGTTCCGTAATAAAAAAAATCAACGATTTTTTTACACCACATACCATATACAACTCACCAGTATGACTATGAGATCACAGATCGTCCCGAACACCGAACATCATACTGTTTCGCTCTCCGACACTCTCCCAACGATCACACACTCACAGCCTCCCCTGAGTGAACTTTCGATATATTATCAAAATGTGCGTGGGCTACGCACTAAAACAGCTGATTTATATGCAGCAAGTTATGAATCAGAATATGACGTTATAGTTTTAACTGAAACATGGCTCGACGATGCTTTTTGACGACAACCGCTTCGCAGTTTACCGTACCGATCGTTCCACTACTAATAGTACAAAGACAAGAGGAGGGGGAGTTCTTATTGCAGTTAAAAAAAATTGCCTCTAGCCCTTGCACTCCTCTCTCAAACATAACTGAGAGTCTGTGGATTCAACTGAGAACCCCTACGAATTCTCTTATAGTTGGTGTTATCTACCTTGCACCGGATCGTTGCAACGACACCCACACAATAAATGCTTTATGCTCCACTCTTCGGTGTGTGGAAAACATTTTGTTGTTTACAAACAAAATCACAAGCTTTTACGATCAGTTTGTCCCTCGTTATCGGACCCCAACCAAGCCACCCTGGTCTAACTCACGGTTAAAAGACTTGAGAAAACAGAAAAAAAGACTCCATAAAATGTTCCGTCAACATAAGAACGAGGTCAATAGAAGAATATTTATTAAAGCTGCCCGTCTGTACCAGACATTTAATCGCCGAGCCTACGCCAACTACGTAAGAAAAATAGAAATCCGATTTAAAAGGGATCCAAGAACGTTTTTTAGTTTTGCTCGACAAAAACGAGATAGTAACAGACTTCCATCAATGATGCTTCTGAATGGAAGGTCGTACACCGGTAATGTTGAAATCAGTCAAGCATTTGCTGATTACTTTTCATCAACATACGTGAGTAACTCGCCACCAGTCACTAATGCTGTTACGTCCAACCATATACCTGATGCTGCCGACATTCCTCTTCCTGTTCTGTCTGAAGTAGTGATGGGAAAAATTAAGTTTTTGTCGGAATCGATTCCGGCTAGCTCCGCAGTTTTCTGGAATCAATTCCGGCTAGTAGGTCCGGAATCAGTTTCCGGAATCGATTCCGGAATCGGCTCCGGAATCGGAATCGACTCCGGAATCGGCTCCAAAGATGATTCCAGAATCGGCTCCAAAGATGATTCCGGAATCGGCTCCGGAATAGGAATCGGTTCCGGAATCGGCTCCGGAATCGGCTCCGGAATCGGTTCCGGAATCGACTCCGGAATCGGCTCCGGAATCGGCTCCGGAATCGGAATCGATTCCAGCATCGGAATCGGCTCCGGAATTGATCCCCAACACGGAATCGGAATCGGGTATGTCCGATTCCGAGCTCCCACCACTAGTCTGAAGCTGACATTGCCTCGGCTATCAACGAGTTGAAGCTTTCATTCGCTACTGGGCCTGACGCTATACCCAGTGCTATTTTCAAACGCTGCAGAGATGCTTTAACTCCTGTCTTGACCACATTGTTCAACAAGTCTTTGCAGCAGAAATGCTTCCCTCAAGCATGGAAATCTTCATTCATGTTCCCGGTTTACAAAAAATAGAAATAGAAATGACATATGTAATTACCGTGGTTTTTATATGTTATGTGCAGTCAGCAAAATTTTTGAGATCACCATTTCGAAACACCTATCAAGTGGTTTTAAAAATATAATCTCCAATGATCAGCACGGCTTTCTACCCAACCGCTCAATTGAAACAAACCTTCTCTCTTTATTGAGCACCTGCTATCCTGCAATGGACAATGGTAAACAGGTAGACGTAATCTACACCGACTTCAGTGCTGCCTTTGACTCCGTAAATTACTCAATGCTATTTTCAAAACTATCAAGCTACGGAGTAAATGGGGCGCTATTTCATTGGCTCTCCTGTTATTTAAGTGATAGGTATATAACAGTGAATATTTCCTCCTCTATATCTGCACCATTCACCAACACGTCCGGGGTTCCACAAGACAGTATTCTCGGACCTATTCTTTTTAACATTTTCATAAACGATGTTATTTATGTTATACCAGATTGCGAAAAATTGTTTTATGCAGATGATATGAAAATGTTTCTACCGATATCAGATCAAACCGATTGTTTTACTCTTCAAAACTGCTTAACTCGATTTAACTCATGGTGTAATTCAAATTGTATGCGTCTCAACATATCTAAATACTCTGTTATATCCTACACTAGAAAAAGAACCCCCATTGTTTACGATTATAAAATTGATGATAGATCAGTGCCGCGTAAAAATGTGATTCGCGATTTAGGCGTTCATTTAGATAGCAGACTAACGTTACAGAACCACTATGAAGCAATACTTTCAAAAGCCTTCCGTTTGTTAGGATTCATTTTGCGTGTTGCGAAAGACTTCAAAGATCCATTCAGTATAAAAGCTCTGTATTGTGCAATTGTCCGTCCTACCTTAGAATTCGCTAGTATTATTTGGACTCCGACACAGCAATATTTAATAGATAGGCTAGAATCGGTTCAACGCAAGCTCACTCGTTCATTGTTTTACCGTCTCCCGTGGTCTCGTAATTCTGTTTGTCCCTCTTACCGTACAAGGTGCCTGTTATTTGGACTAGAACCTCTGCAACATAGAAGAAAGACGGCACAGTGCTTATTTATACACAAACTTGTTAGCGGATCTTTAGACGCCCCGTCAATTCTGAGTAAATTGAACTTTCAGGCCCCCAGTAGAATGTTAAGAACCAGGACATTATTTAACATAGAATTCAGATCGACTAATTTTGGATCTAACGATCTTTTATTAAAAATGATAAGTGCCTATAACTCGCTAGGAAACAATGTCGACTTGAACTCAAACTTAAACAATTTACGGACCTTTTTACATAGCTTAATACGACGCTTCCACAGTTTATGTTGTTTTTTATTTTTATTTGGTTGATTGTCAGTTAAACTTGTTATGTTTTTTATGCGTTTTTGTTAGCACTGTTCTTTAGCATTAACTATAGAAGTAAGTAAGTTATGTAAGCTTATGCCAGCTGGATAACTTTCGAAATAAATAATAATAATAATAATAATTGTTGGAGAACGTTTGCTTCCCGTGTAAAAAAAGTGAGAGAATTAAATTCTTTAGGCTACTTCTACGCAGTGCCAAAAAATTAGTGTTTTTTATTCTCTCTCTTATAATCGTTTGTACACTTGCTCGCTTTGTCGTTAAGGGCCGACTTCGCGGTTTTTCTCCCTTTTTATATGTTTTGAACCGGATCAAAACATCGCCTGGTCTGACAGATGTTGGAACCTTACAAATGTTTCCAAAATTGGGGGCCTTCACGATTCTAGTTAGTTTTTTGTATGGAGTTTGACAGTTGGAGGCTGAAATCATGTAAACAATCCATACAAAACCACACAAAAAACTAGCCTGCGATTTTCAGTCTAGAAAATTTTAGCCTAAAAGCTAGAATTAGATTCGAGTACCTGCTCGAAAACACGGTGTTGTTTACATTTTTCCCAAGGTGCATTAAAGAAATCAGGTGATCGAATCTGGAATCAAAGTGTATGTAGTCCAGGTGGTCACATAGCATTTTTTATAATCAAATTTGAATGTCACTTTTTGGCAGAACGGGTGAAAACTTTTGCTCAAACAAGCTTTCTGGAGGCTTGACGAATATTCAAAATACTCTTAAAATCTGCATTCAGAAGCAGAAGCGATAAAAATCAGTCTTGTAAATTCATACACCTTGGGATAAGCCCACCTGTATATTAAACTCCCTCAGATAGCTGCTCGAAAACTGCTATACAATGCAAACAGCTGACAGGCTGAAATTTTAGCCTACGAGTTTCAAACGGAAAGGGCCCCATTGTCCCCCCGATTGAGAAGCTATCGCTGTCGCACTCTCGCATATCTGTCAGACTCTTGTTCCGTTGCTTTGTTTACTTCCGCGCTACAATGAAATGTGCATACACGCGGTTCTACCCGGCCGACGCTTCTAAAGGTAAGTTCATACGCGGTTCAGTTAATTATCTCGCTTATTCTTTTCAGCTGGTGGTTTCGTAATTCGCTTCGACCTTTCCGAATCTATTCTGCCTATTCGAGTAAGATTTCGATGCGTGTAACTATCTTCAATCAACCGCACCACATTCATCAAATCCGCATTGTTATCGGCGCTCCGGTGTTTATCCTGTTTACCGTCTTCTTTGACCGTCTCTATTGGCAAGTGAGTATAGTGTTTTCTACTACATCCTGGTGAACCGTCTAAGACAACAATCCTGCCTTTCCTCAGATATGTACAACGCGGCGAAGTACCAAATACCGTGTTTTCTATGAAACGCATTTCTATACACGGTACCGCTGTCACTCGAATTGGTTCCCTAATTTCGACCTTTCTACGCTCTGCACTTTTGACGTCAATGATTCGCGGCGAAGATCGTGCATTCAACTCAACAGTCACGAGATCGACGGAACTCTCGCGTGCCCGTGTTTGGAAAGCTTGCAAAGAAACTCCTGGTGTATTGGTCGCTATCGGACAGGGCCCATACGCTACCCATCCTAGGCGAGTGTTTGAGACGATCGGCTGCCCCCATTTCCCTTCAAAGCATTTCAACGAACGCCCAAGGATGCAATTGTCTATCCCTATGAGGATGCGTGGTGCTGCATCCGCATACGACGGCAGCTGAAGTCCCCGTAGGTGCTGATATTTTGCCGCAAGCTGGGAAGTGTTGACCGATTGTCTCGGGAGAGCCAATTCCTTCACGGTATGAACATCGGTTAGCAGATACGGCGTGGCCGAACCCTGTCTACCCGATATTTTAACCGAGAGCTGCACCGAGTCCCTTTCCTCTCTCGTAGCGTCACCGGTCCGATGAAGCTGGATAGGGTGGGGCGTGCCTTCAAGACCAAGTTCGTCCATCAACCCATGGTCCATAAACGTTGACGTTGAGCCATCGTCGATGAAAGCGAATGTTTCCACCTTTCCTCGTGGCCCGTACAGCGTCACTGGTACGTACTTCAACAGCACGCTCTCGTTCACTCCTGAATGTGTATTAAAATAATTATTATTTGCTTCATTAGACATACCGGATTTACCATGGGTGCCTTCCTGATGCAGCAGTGAATTATGCAAGATACTGCACCCATCTACGCCACAAGGAGTTGTGATGTTGCATCTTCCGTTGTGGTATTCGAGACATCTGCGACACAGTTTGCGTTCGTTGATGAACGCCCTCCTGGCAGCTACCGTAGTCCTGAGAAACTTCTCACAGACGCGCAACGACACGCACGTCCCCCCACAGAGGATACACGACGATGACTCCGGGTGGCTACTCGATGAAGGTACACCGCTGCTGGACTCATCCTGGAGTACCACGGCGTTGCAGTAAGCTGGAGTAGTACGTACATATGGAACGGTACGGTGAGGCTGCATTGGCGTGGGTCGATGTGGCGCATGCCGTTGCACATTATGACGCACGGGTGGTGCGCTCCTCTCAGCTTGCTCCGTGCTGGCTTCGGGCATGTCGATAACCGCGCACAGATCATCCGCAAGCTCGCCGATCCACATTCCGAACTGGTACAAGTTCACTGATCGCAATCGCTTTCGGAGTCGTGCCCATTCCATACACAGTACAGGTGGTAACTTTTTTACCAGCTCCTTCAGCAGCATAACGTCGTGGATGTAATCCACCAATCCAGAAGCCTGCACCGTCGCTATCAACCTTTTCACCGCAAAACAGATCTCAACAACGGTATCTAGTCGTTCCATTTTGGGTGCTGCCATCATTTTTATTTTCTCCACCGTCCGATCCACAATCAAATCCGGCCTTCCAAAACGAGCTTTCAAAGTGTTAATAGCCGCTTTCACACCTTCCGGAAACAGTAACAAGTGACCGACTATATCTAACGCAGTACCTTTGAGGCAGTGCTGCAGTACTGGTACTTTATCGATTCGGTTATACGAGTCGCGACGAATTAGCTTGTAAACTGTTAAACAAATAATTTTTTGGAATGTTGGAAAACGTTTGCTTCCCGTGTAAAAAAAGTGAGAGAATTAAATTCTTTAGGCTACTTCTACGCAGTGCCAAAAAATCAGTGTTTTTTATTCTCTCTCTTATAATCGTTTGTACACTTGCTCGCTTTGTCGTTAAGGGCCGACTTCGCGGTTTTTCTCCCTTTTTATATGTTTTGAACCGGATCAAAACATCGCCTGGTCTGACAGATGTGGGAACCTTACAAATGTTTCCAACAATAATAATAATAATAATAATAATAATAATAATAACCAAATTTGAATATCACTTTTTGGCAGAACGGGTGAAAACTTTTGCTCAAACAAGCTTTCTGGAGGCTTGACGAATACTCAAAACACTCTTAAAATCTTCATTCAGAAGCAGAAGCGATAAAAATCAGCCTTATAAATTCATACACCTTGGGATAAGCCCACCTATATATTATACTCAATTAGATAGCTGCTCGAAAACTGCTATACAATGCAAACAGCTGACAGGCTGAAATTTCAGCCTACGAATTTCAAACGGAGGGGCCCCAATGATGTTTTCACTTCATCAAAATTTTAAACGTTAACAACTAGGCTGATAACAATATTTGAAATGTAAATCAGAATAAAATCAATTTATCGGAAGTAAAATAAATTCCATTATACTTTATTTTGACCATATGATCAACATTTGTACATAGTGCCATTTACTTTGTGTTCTTTGGAACGGACGGAAGAAAATGGAAGAGGGAGAATTCGCAAAACATACCCGTGCTTAAATACGCATTCCGCACCGTTGCGGGGAACGGGTGCAAATTTCCATATCATTTGCCTCTCTAACCCTGTCCTTGCATTAAGGTGGGTGAGTGTGTGTGTTAGAAGCTTCAGACTCATTTGAAGCTACCATGTCGTCAAGGACCGGATTCAAGGAGCGAGCAGCGGAAACCGGCAGTGATAGCATAACAAATTCGTCAACTTGGTCAGCAACTGAGTTCGATATACCACTACAGCCAGGGATCCGCGTCTTACTCCCACCAATAGAACAGCCATCAACGTCAGCAGTGCCAGCAAAACCGTTATGGGCACAACAGCATGCATCACCATCAGCTGGAATGGGGTCGACGATTAATGAGACAATGCACAGAAAACCATCATCATCCGCTAGACTGCTCAAGTTATCTTCATCAACTGCACCGCTAAAACCGCCATCATCATCAACTGGGCCGTTTAACCTATCAGCTGGGCCGCTAAAGCTTTCAGCTGGGCCGCAAAAGATATCATCATCATCAGTTGCACCGCCAAAACCGCCATCATCATCAACAGGGCCGCCAAAACCACCATCGTTATCAATTGGGCCGTTAAATTTATCAGCTGGGCCGCTAAAGCTTTCAGCTGGGCCGTTAAAGCTAGTATCATCATCAGTTGCACCACCAAAACCAGCATCATTATCAACATTGCCGCCAAAACCACCATCATCATCAACAGGGCCGCTAAAGCTAGTATCATCATCAGTTGCATCGCCAAAACCACCATCATCATCAAAGGGCCGCTAAAGCTTTCAGCTAGACCGCCAAAACCATCATCATCATCAGTTGCACTGTCCCAACCATCATCATCATCAACAGCTAGACCGCTAAAGCTTTCAGCTAGACCGCCAAAACCATCATCATCATCATCAGATGCACCGTCCCAACCATCATCATCTTCAGATGGACCGTCAAAATCACCGTCGTCATCAGCTTCAGCCACGTGTCGAGCTGCACCTTCTACTGTTTCGGGATTTACCGTGGTTGACCTTGAAGCAGCACCGACTTTGGAGCCAGCGTCACTATCAAATCATGATCTGGCCGAATTTTCCAAAACGGAACCAATGAATTGGACATCCAACCTCGTCACATTGCTGTTCCAGAAGGTCGATCAGCTACAGTCATACAGCTAGAAAAGCGGTTAACTCGGCGAGACAAAGATATCTCACTGCTCTAGGCAGTGGCGTATTTAACGGTAAGCAAAGTAAGCAATTGCGGGGGGCCCCGTCAATGAGGGGCCCCGGAATGTTTAGTACATTATCCATATCAGTTGATAGAATATGGCACTGTAATAGTAAGGAGGGCCCCGTGGGTGATGGACGTTGGGGTCCCGCGCTAAACGAGCCCTAAGCACCCCCCCCTCCCCCGGCAGCAACAAAATTTAAGTTGAAATATTACTTAATCAAAGACGGATGCAGGTAATCATGTACAAAGGGGCCTCAACAATTCTTAGTGCTTAGGGCCCCCGACACTGTAAACCCGCTACTGGCTCTAGGTGACTTTGGATGACGTCAAAAACAGCGTGTGCGGACGCTCGAGGACAACAGATGACGAGAATTTCCAATTCAACAAGTTAGACAGCGTAGAAGAGTTGGTGGAATTTGATGATAAGCTGGCAGATCGAGCATATTTCGAAAGTGTGTTAAGATGGGCGAACAATCGCATTACCACAGAGGAATCTAACGCCAGACTCTTTGAAGCAAAGGATTTGATCTTCAGCAGACAGTTCCAAGCACA
This sequence comes from Anopheles arabiensis, assembly GCF_016920715.1. Classification (NCBI taxonomy): domain Eukaryota; kingdom Metazoa; phylum Arthropoda; class Insecta; order Diptera; family Culicidae; genus Anopheles; species Anopheles arabiensis. The sequence goes on from NC_053518.1 coordinate 53,689,768, forward strand.
GTGTTCCTGGACTGGCACGGGCAAGAAGCAGAAACATCCACTACGAGAGCGAAGAAAGGTGGTGAAGTTTTTCCAAGCATTGTGTAGCAACCGGTATGTGTCCGTAAACGAGGCATTGGTGGCTAAATTTTTTAAAGACAAACTTCGATACGCCCAGAGTTGTCTTAATCAGGAAAATTGCGCCGAAGTGGTCAGCGCAACAGATAATTTTTGAACACGAATAACATAACCTTTAAAGTTTGAACTTAATGAAATACAACATACTCTTACTCAAGTTACATAAATGAATCTGTTCAGGCACAGCCCTGTCACTTCATATCGTGCTTAACGAAACACGAACATTCTTCGTTCAATTTCGAGTGTTCGGCTCGATCGAGTAGTTTATAAATAACAGTGTATGTCGCGAAAAAACTCTCTCTTCCAATTTTGCTGCACAACGAATAACTGCTGGTAAATATTAAAGGTTTGAAGGTTACACCGAAACGCGGAAAATAAATTAGCCGAAATAGTGAGATTGAACATTGGTGCCGTGACCAGGATTAAGACGAATCTGGTTTTCTGAATTTTAATTATTCTCGCGATAATCACTGTTTGCGCGCGTGTAACTGTGCTTTAGTCGCCTCACAATCGACCAAGTTCACTGTGTCCGCGAAATTTAGCGTTTTTGTCAAACCGCACTATGACTGCTCCGATAAACGTTTTGTCGTCCAGAAGGACAGTTTTACTAGCAGTATTGGCTAAGCACGAACAGTTTTTGGCAGAATTTGACCTGGAACGGGATGCAATCGAAATCAACATTCGCATTGCAAAGGTCCAGAAGCTTTCCGTCGATTTGGAAGCAATTCAGGCCAAATTGGTAGATGCGGCGGCCACCGAGGAAGTGATAAGTCACAATGCCGCGTTACGAGACGATTTTGGCTCGCGTTTAATACGCCTTGAAGCCCATTTGAAGGCTAAACGGGTGCACGCTCCGCGATCCGCAAGCACAACACCAAACACTAACCCGTTGGCAGGGATAAAGCTTCCCACCATCTCACTTCTTGAGTTCGATGGTGATTACATGCAATGGCTCACGTATAGGGACACTTTTGAGGGATTAATTCACGAAAATATAGAACTACCACCGATACAAAAGTTTCATTATTTACGAGCTTCCGTGAAAGGCGAGACCGCAAAGGTGATCGAAGCAATCACGATTAGCGCAGCCAATTACGAGCTAGCCTGGCAAATGCTCACCGAACGACACTCGAATGAGTATTTATTAAAGAAACGGCATCTTTAAGCACTTTTTGGTATGGCCACCGTTAAGAAGGAGAGTGCATCAACCCTTCACCATGTTGTGCGTTCCAGTTCGAGCGTCACAAAAAACGCTCAATCATCTAGGCGAAAAAACGGAGGCATGGAGCTGCTTGTTAGAACACTTAATGTGCACAAAATTGCCTATCTCATCATTAAGAGATTGGGAGGAAAATGCCTAAACTAGCCAAAATCCTAGTTACGAAGGATTAATCGCATTTTTACAGCGCCGTATGCGAATGTTGGAAACCCTACAGGTAAACATTAACGAAGCTCCCTCTACCATGAACCAAACGCACTATGCACATAAACATGCTCCGCCTATGCGCTTAGCAAGCTTTCCGTAAACATCACACGACACACGCACATGCCCTTTATGCCACTCCGATCACAATTTAACAAAATGCCCCCGTTTCATGCAAATGTCACCGGTGGAACGGTACCGAAACACAATGACACTGAAATTGTGCTTGAATTGCTTGCGCGACAATCACCGTGTGCGTGATTGCTCATCGCAATACAAGTGCAGACACTGCAATTCAACACACCACTCGCTTTTACACTCTTCACAAAATTACGGCACATTTTCCACTGCGAACACGTCAGCTGCGCAAAATGCTTCCGTACGCAACACACACAACACTGACGATCACACGGCAAACACGCAACGCACTTATGCAGCAGCATTGAGGCAAACAACGGAACAAGTTCTGCTTCAAACTGCACTAGTAAACATTGTTGATGCACATGGCATAATGCATCCTGCACGCGCACTTTTAGATAGTGCCTCCCTGCCAGATTTGATGAGTAGCCGTTTTGCTAACCGGCTAAGTATCAAATCGGGCACGGTCGATATCACGCTGATTGGTGCTGGTCAATCGTCCACCCCGGTGCGGAAATCAATGCGCACCACGGTATCATCTAGAGCGAGCCCTTATGCGATTAACGTTGAGTTTTTGATAGTCGAGAAGCTTATTGCTGACCTGCCTGCACATGATGTGCCCACCAGCGGCTGGAAATTACCGCCACATATCATATTCGCCGACCCCCATTTCGAGAAGTCGGCACCGATCGACATTATTCTCGGTGCCCGGCACTATCACACGTTCTTTGTAAGCGGGGCGCAATATAAAATGTCATCGAATCTACCAGTCCTGATGGAGAGCGTATTTGGCTGGGTCGTGAGTGGATCAGCATCTACCTCTCAGCCAGCAACATCCAATACTTTTGAGGGCGCCTCTTGTCCCAATGCTGCAGCTGCCTTGAAAACTAACTTCTACGTTGACGATTTCATCGGTGGTGTTGATTCCATCGGAAATGCTCGCCAGTTGCGAATCGAGCTTTCTCAATTCCTCGCCAAAGGCGGCTTCGAGCTTCGAAAGTGGACATCCAATCAGCTCGAGGTGCTCGCCGGTTTAAATGCGGATCAAATCGGCACACAGTCAGCGCGGCAATTCTTACCACACGAGACGGTAAAGGCTCTTGGTGTTTCATGGGAGCCAGAGCATGACGTTTTATCCTTCGAATCCGCAATATCCAGTGATGTGTCCATTCCGACAAAGCGATCCATTCTATCCAACGTAGCTCGCATGTTCGATCCGCTGGGCCTGATCTCCCCGATTGTCATTCGGGCCAAGATGATGATGCAGGAATTATGGTTGCAGAAAGCTGGTTGGGACGAGTATGTTCCAGATACTATCTGTAAGAAATGGAAAACAATACAAGAGGATTGGCAACTCATCTTTGAATTCAAGGTTAGTCGTTATGCGCTTCTACCTGGTGCGCGTATTCAGCTACATACCTTCTGTGATGCATCGGAGGCTGCATATGGAGCCTGCATTTATGCGCGTTGTGAAGGCGAAGGTGGGCAGATTCGCATAACGTTGCTTTCTTCCAAATTGCGTGTGGTACCGCTCAAGCGCGTCACACTACCCCGCCTTGAACTATGCGCTGCTGTATTAGGAGCACACCTGCATCACCGAGTAAAGAAGGCGATGGGGATCAACGTTGCAGAATCTTTCTTTTGTTCGGATTCCACCATCACCTTAACCTGGATCAGCGCCACACCCAACACATGGGCAACGTTTGTGGCTAACCGGGTATCTGAAGTGCAGCATTACTCACACCCGCGGCAGTGGAGACATGTACCCGGCGCGTCTAATCCTGCTGATCTGGTTTCACGAGGTATGTCAGCCGCTGATTTCCTGAAAAGCAAACTGTGGAGCTTCGGTCCGGATTGGCTATCTTTGCCCGCTTCCATCTGGCCCAACTCTAACCCGGAACCAGCCAACGAAACGAATCTAGAGATTCGCCAGGTGAGTGCTGCCGTTGTAAACACAACCACTAATCACACTTGGTTTGCGTTGTGTTCTAGCTACAAGCGATTGCTGCGTATCGTATCATACTGCATTCGCTTCACACGTAACGCTAAGGAAAGGGCACGCACTCAGCGAACAGCAGCACAGCACCCCGCACCTTTAATCGTCACACCCGAGTACATGGAAACAGCAAACACTGTGTTAAGCCGCCTAGCACAGCAGGATGCATTTTCAGCTGAACTCGGGCAGCTCAAAAAGGGAAACGAAGTCATGAGGCAATCACCTTTACGTGCACTAAGTCCATTCCTTGACGAACAAGGGATTATCCGTGTAGGGGGACGTTTACGGCTATCTCAACTTCCCTACCAAGCGAAGCATCCTGTTTCAGGTGCTTCGTCATGGAGGAGGAAGGCTGCTCTTATCTCGAATTCGCGAAGAGTTTTGGCCGTTAGATGGAAGGCATCTTGTTAAGCACATTGTGCAGAATTGTTTTCGGTGCATTCGACAGCGACCGACACTTGAACAGCAACAACTTGGACAGCTTCCAGCGCAGCGCATCACTCCCAGCCGGCCTTTTAGTGTTACCGGAATGGATTACGCCGGCCCATTATACCTGAAGCCAGCCCCATAAACGAGCCGCCCCGGGAAAATGCTACCTCTGCGTGTTTGTTTGTTTTTCCACTAAGGCCGTACACTTGGAGCTGGTAAGTGATCTAACTACTGCTGGTTTTTACTGCATTACACAGATTCACAGCACGACGCGGTTTACCGGCACACATACATTCGGACAACGGGAAAAACTTCGAAGGCGCGGCGAGGGAGCTTCACGAGCTGTTCGAAATGTTTCGCGATGAACAGCAGCTACATCTAATTGTGACAGATTGCACTAACCGCGGCATCAATTGGCACTTCACCCCTCCCAAGGCACCACATTTCGGCGGATTGTGGGAAGCAGCTGTGAAGACCACCAAGCGACACCTTTTTGGGCAGTTAGGCAGCACGCGACTATCCTACGAAGGCTACACAACTGTCCTACATCAGATTGAGGCGGCGATGAACTCGCGTCCTCTCCTACCTATGTCAGACGACCCTAACGAGCTATCGGCACTTACCCGAGCGCATTTCCTCGTGGGCACATCGATGCATGCTGTCCCCGAGCCGGACTACACCCATCTTCGTTCCTGTACCCTCAGCGACTTGCAGAAGTGGCAGTAATGGTACAGCGCTTCTGGAAGCACTGGACGACGGAATACCTGCAAGAGATGCAACGTGATAACACCATGGCGAAGAGGAACGACAGCATCTTACCTGGCAGACTGGTCATCCTGAAGGATGATTTCCTCCCCCCAACCCGTTGGCCACTCGCACGTATTGTGCATGTGCACACCGGAGACGACAAGCTGACACGGGTAGTAACACTGAAAACATCAAAAGGTATCGTAACTCGTCCGATAACAAAAATTTGTATCTTACCTGTGGCAGAGGCCGACGAGAGCACATGCACCTAATTTATGTTTATTTTGATTGTTTTTGTTTTGTTTGTTGACTTGCGTCAAGGGGGAGAGGATGTTCAGGCACAGCCCTGTCACTTCATATCGTGCTTAACGAAACACGAACATTCTTCGTTCAATTTCGAGTGTTCGGCTCGGTCGAGTAGTTTATAAATAACAGTGTATGTCGCGAATAAACTCTCTCTTCCAATTTTGCTGCACAACGAATAACTGCTGGTAAATATTAAAGGTTTGAAGGTTACACCGAAACGCGGAAAATAAATTATCCGAAATAGTGAGATTGAACAGAATCTTTTATTTAAAAAAAACATTAACAATTACACAATTATGGACAAAATACTTATACTTTGCTGTGCGGTACTGGGACAAACTGTAACCGAACTGCACCGCGACTAGTTTGCGCGACTGTCTCCTCGATTGGTATTTTTTATGGAGAAATCTATTCGAGATTCTGTTTTGACTAATCGAGTGATGCGTGCCGCACATGTTACGATCGCAATAAAAATGATTTACTCAGACCAATTCTCGAGGATTTGAAAAAAAGATGCACAGTGCACACATCCATTCTGACCACCCCCCCCCCCCCCCCCCTTCTAAATGTGATCCAAATCCTCTCCTTTTCATTCAAATAAATATGCGTAACAAAAACACGGTTCATACCACATTGCGTGTGTGTGTATGTGGGTGCGTGCGGCAACGCGCACTTGCGCTTGCGTGCATGCGTACGTGCATGCAGGCGTGCATGCCTTCTTGTGTGTGTGTGTGTGTGTGTGTGTGTGTGTGTGTGTGTGTGTGTGTGTGTGTGTGAGAGAGAGAGAGAGAGAGAGTGAGAGAGAGAAGAGAGAGAGAGAGAGAGAGAGAGAGAGAGAGAGAGAGAGAAAAAGTTGCTGATAACAGATCAAAGCAGATGGATAGGGCATACAGAGTCGCCGTTTAATTTAAAATATCTTCGTGATCGGTAAGTTTTAAATAGTAGTAGTTTTGTTCACCATTCTAATGCTCGATATATCTTTCATTTCTCAGGCAAACGCATCTAACAGCAAGTGTAGGAATTTTCTGGAAATTTTTTGGTCGGCCTACGCTCACGGGAATGGTGGGTCCGTTGATGAGAACAGCGGTGGATTAAGGGTATCGGGGGCCCTAGGCGGAATGACGTGTTGAGGCCCCCTGTAAATGGTAAATGTTGTTGTGTGGGGGGGGGGGGGGGAGGGGTAGCGTCACTAAACGTGCTGTTGCGAGATTGAGCAGTCGGGGGCCCCTTAGATCATCAGTCACTGGATCAAATTTTTTTGCTGACGGGACGGGGGGGTGGGGGGGGTGCAAATGTTTCCCCAGCCTTGGGGCCCCAACGGCCATCCTTTCGGGGGCCCTTGTCGCTAGTTCTCTGTCCATACGGCATACTATAGAATGGCGATCTACGGGGCCCCCAAATCGGCGAGGCCCCAGGCAACCGCCTAGTCCGCCTACCGTTAGATCCGCCACTGGAAGAGAAGGAAAGAAAGGGTGGGAGCGAGGATTAACCAAAAACGCGGCATTGAGAATGAGGGGGAGGTGCGCTCAGCGCTCACGCTGGGACACTCACGATGCTTGAAATAAAATGTTAACAAGCATCGATTTCAAGCATGCATGTCGCGCGACATTTTGCCAAGCGGGTAATGCTCGATTAATCTTTCATTCCTCAGGCAAACTCACCAAACACCAAGTGTTTCTCTTCCAACAGCACGCGCCATCGGTGGAGCAAGCAGCCAACGATTTTATCGCCAGTACGCCCCATCAAGAATTGATATTTTGCCAAACAGTACTGTGAATAAAAAACTGCACACTTACTGTCCGAATTTCCTGGAATTTTTTGATCGGTCTACGCTCGCGGGAATGGTGGGTCCGTTGAAGAGAAGGAAAGAAAGGGTAGGAGCGAGGATTACCCAAAAACGCGGCATTGAGAATGAGGGGAGGTGCGCTCAGCGCTCACGCTGGGTCACTCAGGATGCTTGAAATAAAATGTTAACAAGCATCGATTTCAAGCATGCATGTCGCGCGACATTTTGCCAAGCGGGTAGCAGCTGAGATGCTCGGCAATTATACCGGCGCAGCGAGGGCGGTGGTGATGCCGTGATTTCGCGAATGCACCAATGCATCCGTTATGACGTTGCAGCAGATGATGGTGATGCAGCGCTGCGTCGATGTAAGACGGAATGTTCCCTCGCATTGATGAAATTATGCTGCAGCGGAGTAAGGATCTTTCCGGAACTACGCATTAGGTCAAGCGTGTCGGCAATGCGGATGTTTCCCCTACCCCTTCCTCTGTAAATGCTTTTTGGCTAGTTCAGACTAATTTCTCTATTACACATTTATCTTTCCCCTTCCTCAGTGGCGGATTGAATGACGATTTGAAACTCTAATCATTCACAAGTAAAACGCCCTCCGAAGAGTAAAAAATGGATCATTCAGCCATCCGGGTTGTGATGGTGGGACGTAGGAACCAATGGAAAGCTCCTTCCTGGAGCTACATCTCGTCACGAACCATCCAATGTTAACAATCTAGGTGGTAGCTCTAGGCAGACGAATTGCAAACCAAACCACCACCACCGCCTACGCTACGTTTAGTTGGGGATGGGGATGTGTGTGCTGCTCCTGGCGTTTGAATCGAACCGGTGGAAGCAAACTATGCTGAAATGGCACCGGATTCTTCGGCTTCCCCAATGATGATATAAAGCAAAGGTCGAATCCAATTACGTGGTTTGATTAAATAGAAAATTTACACGGTTTCATTTATACAGGTTATTATTTGTACAAACATTCATATTCCCTTCTTCTTCTTGTATTTAGGTCGCCCTTTCCATGCCGATGAAATACACTTTCATGCTCAATATATACACAGCTGCCTTGTTAAAGCACTCTATTATCATCGTAATACTATTAATTCGTAAAAATCGATCGAGAATTGAAGAAATTATGTTCATTCATTTTACACCGCAACCGCTGTCCAACGGTTTTATTCAAACGTCTTCTACGGGGAAACGAGATAGACTGATGAAATGGATGAGAGAGAATGATAATTGAATACAATAATGTAGATGGCTACCGGTAGCGCGCAAGGCGGGCCCTCATTGGAGGGATACCGCACTACCACCAATATACCGTCCGTGAGTTGCATCTATGGGAAAGTCGCTCAAAGCAGCCGCAATAACGTAAACATTGCTTGCTGGGCTGCTTTTACAGGGTTTTACAAGTTACAAGTTTTGCACAGAAAATCGCCATTTTTACCATAAATACGTATTATTTCATAAATATAATGCTTAAATGAATAAAAGCATTGATCTCAATCATATAATCTAAAAATGAGTGTTTGAATTTGCAAAACGATGCGAAAGGCCTCTAAAAAAACAACTTGAGCGATTTAAAAATCAAATTGCGCTATTGAAAATAGCATCGGTGCGGTGAAACAACAACGCTTGACAGCTAAAGTGAATCTTGAGCTTCTGAAATTGTTTTGCTGACATTCTATTCTGACTTGTAAAACCCTGTAATGTTGGTCTATTCTTCTATCATTTTCCATCCCACCTAGCTATTTCATTACCAAAGCTCCTGACAACAGATCAAAGCAGGTGAATCGAGGTTACAGAGTCATCGTTTAACTTAAAATATCTTCGTGATCGGTAAGTTTTAAATAGTGCTAGTTTTGTTCAACATTCTAATGCTCGATTTATTTTTCATTCTTCAGGCAGACGCATCAAACAGCAAGTGTTTTTCCTTCCAACAGCACGCGCCATCGGTGGATCACGCTACCCGTTTGGCAAAATGTCGCGCGACATGCATGCTTGAAATCAACCCGCTTGGCAAAATGTCGCGCGGCATGCATTCTTGAAATCGATGCTTGTTAACATTTTATTTCAAGCATCGTGAGTGACCCTGAGCACACCTCCCCTCATTCTCAATGCCGCGTTTTTGGTTAAGCTTCACTCCCCCCTTTCTTTCCATCTCCTCAACGAACCCACCATTTCCGCGAGCGTAGCCTGACCTAAAAATTGCAGGAAATCCGACAATAAGTGTGCAGTTTTTTATTCACAAAGCTATTCGGGAATATTTCAATTCTTGATGGTGCGTGCTGGGCGAACAAATCATTAACTGTTTGATCCACCGATGGCGGGTGCTGTTGGAAGGAAAAACACTTGCTGTTTGATGCCTGAGGAATGAAAGATATATCAAGCATTAGAATGTTGAACAAAACTAGTACTATTTAAAACTTACCGATCACGAAGATATTTTAAATTAAACAGCGACTATGTATGCCCTATCCATCTGCTTTGATCTTCTATCAGCAGCTTTGGTAATGAAATAGCAAGGTGTGATGGAACATTGTAGAAGAATAAGAAAACATTAAAAGCAGCATTATTGTTAGAATATAAAATTCTGTTGGAATATTCTTCTGTTTATGCATACACTTACCCGTAGAACAAAACAAACTGCATTTACGCCTGCGTTGACATCTTTCACGATTAATTTAACCAATTTTCTATTAACACTTAATGATTTTCGCTGCATCTACCGGCACCAATCCTTCCCAAATGAAAATTGCATTCGTTCTGGCGATGAGTTTCGAACGATCACAACACAGCTCGAGAGAGTAGAACACAAAGTATGTTGCGAAAGCAACTTCGTCGGCTCCTCGACGATAGCGAATATGAAAAAATAACGACCGTTTTCACCAACGTACAATGTGCTTTATTAAACACCGGCTCGACCGAATGTAATTGGTAACTGTAGTTTTAAAAATGCGGTCTTTGTCGTTCGCTAGTTTTGAAAGAGGCCGATTATCCTGCGCACGGTCTATTTAAGCCCTTTCTTCCCGCGATGGCCGTTGCGCCATCGCGTTACGCAGCGAACGTTGCCCTTTTCCCGATATCCGAATTTCGAACATCGACTTTGATAGCCGAGATGTTTACACCTATCTCCTGTCATTATCTGTTTGTTTTGGTTTGCGTGTGAGCGTTTCTACATACACCGAGACTGCAGCTGAGAGATGGCTGTGAGAGAATTGACAACCGGTTTCTCACGCTGGCGTGTGTAGAAGCTCTGAAAAGCGCCGAGATGAGACTTTTAAAATGATGTTGAAAAAAACCATTTTAATCGCTTAAATGAAGTCAAAAAAATTTCTTTTACTTTTTAATAATATATCTACGATTATTAGACGGCAAAAACGCAAACTATAATTGATCGATCGCTATAAACTGCCAATTCAATTTTTTCTCAGCTCCATCGTTATTTGCATGCCGAGGAGAATTCTCTCACCGAAAATGGTGTCAGTCGCTGTCAAAGCATGCTGTCAGTTATTTTCTCAGCTGCATTCTCGGTGTATGTAGAAACGCTCTGTGCCATAAAAGAGGCACGCGATTTGTCGGCACAGTTACATGTAACATTCTCCCCCCCCGGTATGACGCTCTCAGTGGCTTACCTACGTTGTGCCGACGTCTAAAATAGCTATATTTACCGCAGGTCTCTCTATCATCCCACTCTCAGTCTGTACGGTCACGCGCCGTACCTGATTGTCGGCCGTTCGGCACACCTTCACAATGCGTCTTCTAGGCCAGCAGTTTCGTGGGTTGTTGGAGTCCGCTATCAATACTAAATCGCCCTCAGCTATTGGTTTCGTAGGCTGGTGCCATTTTGTCCGTCTCGTCAATGTTGGTAGGTATTCGGAAACCCATCGCTTCCAAAACATATCTGCAAACTGTTGTGCCGATTTCCAGGATTTACGCATCAAAGGGATCGAATCGTCAAACGGCAACAGTGGCTTACTTCCATTTGAGCTGCCTAAAATGAAGTGATTTGGTGTTATTGGGGACTCGGATTCATTTTCTAACGGAATGTCTGTCAAGGGTCGCGAATTCACAATCAACTGTACTTCACTCAACCTAGCCCGGAGCAGCTCGTCGGTAGGGTGATGGGGAAGATCGAAGGAGGAAAGCGTCTTTTTTATCGATTGGATGAGTCATTCCCATGACCCACCAAAATGCGGTGCGGCAGGTGGGTTAAACACCCATCTCGTCCCAGGCTGTACAAATTCTGCCATCATACGTTCTGCATCAATCAGCGCCGCTGCTTCCTTGAGCTCTCGCGATGCACCTACAAAGTTAGTGCCCCGGTCACTAATGAACTCCAACGGCATTCCCTTCCGCGCTGTGAAGTTGCGGATAGCAAAAATGCAAGAGTCCGTACGTAGAGAGGCTATGCGCAACCTCGATGTGAATTCCTCTGGTGGTGAGACAGGTGAAAATCACTCCCCACCGTTTTTCGGTTTGTCTTCCGACTGCGACTACCATCGGTCCGAAATAGTCAACACCCGTGTACGAGAAGGGATGTTGAAACGCAGCTAGCCGTTGGTGCGGGAGATCTCCCATTGCAGGATTCTGTGGTGTGGCACGTCGCTCTTTGCAGTATTGACAACAGCGTCTTACTGGGTTATAAGTGGCTTTAAGTTGTGGAACATGGTATTTGAGTCTTATTTCGTTAATCGCCGTTTGATGGTTGGCATGTCGATATTTGTGATGGTACCAACTAATCAGCAGGCCGGTTGCATAATGCTGATTTGGGATGATAACTGGTCGCTTGGTATCATCGCCAACCCATACGCATTTATCAATCCTCCCTCTCATACGCAGCACTCCTTGTTTGTCGATTAACGGGCTCAGTTTGTACAACGGACTTGCTTTGTTAAGTGGCTGTTTCCACGGATGTATTTGTAGCTCACTATTATCGAGTAATCTTATATCATCCTCATAGTGATCTTTCTGTACTTGCTTGTAAATTGCGTATTCAGCTCGTTCCAATTCATCATGCGTTAGCGCTCCTTGCTGCTTAGTCCTTTCTTTTCGGCAGTTATTAAAGAAGCGGTAAACATACGCAACAGCCCTTACCATTCTTTGCCATTTAGAAAATCGAGTGAACTCGATAGTCGAAGTGTTAATCGAGTGATGAAGCAAAGTATGGCGCATTTCTTCATCTGTCTCTCCTGCTTGATTTTTATTGTTTGGCCACTCACTGACAGACTCCCATAAAAAGTCAGGGCCACGGAACCATCTGCTAGTCGGGCTGAGTTCCAGTACTTTCTGCCATTTCGTGCCTTCATCGGCAATGTTTCCCTTAGTGGATACCCAATTCCAGTCACTAGCATTCGTGGTCTCGACGATCTCGCAAACTCGTACGGCCACAAACTGGCTGTATCTTCTACCCCAGCCGCAAAATCGGGTTTTCGCCGCGATTTTCGACCAAGCGAAAATAAAAATTATGCCATTTGTATGGGGCGAACTCACACACACGAATTATGGTTGTTGATTATGGGTGGGAAGATTATGGTTATGACTTCTGTTTCACTCTCGCTCACAGGCGATGATATTCTGTCGCATTCTCACAATACTACCGGCTCAAAGCTTTGGTTGTTGCTGCTCTTTCTCGCACGTGTGGGAGTTTTCTTTCTCCTTGTTTTTCCTGTGGGTGGTATTGGCTACGAACGATCATCATCCTCACGATTCGGTTGATTCCAAGGGGAAAATTTTAGTAGCAAGCAGGTGATCAAAGTATCTTGAGTTAGATTAACGAGTGCAAATTTAAAAGTATCCATTGTTACCATGGCGACAAAGAGATGGCGCAATACAGGCGGTTTGTACTACAACCGCAACAAAAGGATGCGTGCGTTTGATGCCGAATGGGAAAACGAGCTGCGTAAGGATAACGCTCGTCCTTCGACATCGGCCCACATTCCATCGTTTGGTATGCCTTACAGTTGGCTGTAAATTTTTTATGTAAATTAATTTTATATTCATGTTTACTCCAGATGCATCGCTAACTGCGGATGAAACTTTGCCAGAAAGCGTGCCACAGGAATCGCAAGAAAGTGATGAAAGCATTCCTGTGGATGCCCATGAGGCTGATGAAGAAAGTGATGATAAAGCAGATAGTTTCAACGAAGATGATCCCTTCAGCGACATAAACGACGACAGTGACTGGAGTGACGACGAAGGCCTGAATATCAGGAATGTCCAGTTTCAGGAGAAGCTTAGGCATTGGGCACTTTCGTCTAATATTTCGCATTATGCCGTGGGTTCGCTTCTCTCTTTGCTTAAAGAGGAAACTAAATTCAAACTGCCGAAGGATCCAAGGACTTTATTAAAAACACCGACTGCTACGTCTATCGACATCAAAAACATCGCAGGAGGCCAATTTTGGTACAACGGCGTAGCGAATTGTCTCAAATCATACTTCACGTAAGCAAATGTATAGTGTCTATTTTGCAAATCAATGTCTAACCAGTAGTATAATTCTTTTTTAGCACCATGCAACCTGGCCCTTCTACACTTTGGTTGGATTTTTCGATGGACGGATTGCCCATACACAACAGCGGGCCTACACAATTATGGCCAATTCTAATGCGCGTGACCGATCTACCCCAGGCACCTGTGTTTGTTGTTGCTCTATTTTGTGGGAAAACCAAACCGGCGAGTGCCGAGGACTATCTTCGGCAGCTGGTTGCAGAACTGAACCGATTGCAGTCAGCGGGCGTGACGCTGGGTGGGAAGAAGGTAACCATACGTGTACGCGCCATCATCGCCGACACTCCCGCACGTGCTTTCATCAAAGGTAAATTACGACGGTAGTAAATGATCATTTCTTTCTTTAAATGATGTATTTCTATTTGCAGGCGCAATTGCTCATACCGGCTACGATTCCTGCCTTAAGTGCACAGAGCACACTGTGTATGACCGTAGCACGCATCGGATGCACTTCTCGGGAGTAGATGCACCCAAGAGAACCGCCAAAAATTTCAAGGCAGGAAGGTATAACAGCCATAGCAAAAACTCCACCCCACTCATTGCCCTGACATATTTTGATATAATCGATGATGTACCCACTACCGATCGACTTCATCTTATCGATCTAGGAGTGATGCGATTTTTGATGAGATCGTGGAAAAAAGGCACTTTTGGGAAAAATTACAAGTGGACGCTGGATGATATAAGCTTTATATCAAGCATAATGGAAACGGTAAAGCTGCCTTTGGAAGTGCCACGAAAGCTGCGCAGCTTGAAATATCTTCAATTTTGGAAAGGTGCCGAATTTAAGAATTTCTTGCACTACCCCAGCATCGTGGCACTGAAGCATACGCTTCCAGAAGCAGCGTATGAACATTTCAAATTGTTCTTCTGCGCCGTGACCATTTTTTCATCCCCAGCTCATAAACAGCACTATGAGTTGGCACATGAAATGCTGCTCAAATTTGTACGGAGCTATGCAACGCTCTACGGCGATTGTTTCGTTACAAGTAATGTGCACAATCTTAAACATATTTATGAAGATGTATGTAGATTTGGTTCGTTGGATGAGTATTCCACATACATTTATGAAAGTGCACTATACCTTATAAAGCATATGATACGTACAGGAAACAACATCATGCCACAAGTTATTAATCGCATCAAAGAGCTTGCTAGAATGGTTAACGAGCTCAACTCGGCTTCTCAACAGGATTCCCACCAGTGTCCTGTTATATTAAACAAGGCAAGTGGAGTAACCCTACAAGTTAGGAGCAATTTTATGCTCAGAAAGGGAGACCGCGATGGATGGTTCATGTTAAAAAACAACCTCATCATGAAGTTTGCCGGTGCAGTTCAGACCTCTGATGGAATTACTGTGCATGGTCAATATTTTGTAAAGCAACATTCCTTTTTCATGGAACCGTGCGACTCAGCACTGTTGCATATATTTTGCACCAAAATGAATGACCTAACTCATACATGCCACGAGGTTTCCTTGGACGATATTAAATGTAAGCTAGTGACAATTGATGTAGATGAAGGAGAAAGCAAAGTGGTCATACCACTCCTTCACACTTTGGTCAATTAGTTATAGTTTAGAGTAAAGGCTACTGTACTACTACTACTACTACTTCCGCTATTACAGATATGAACTTTGAACTGCATTATTTTTTTATTTTTTTCTTGATTTTTATTTAAGTAAAATATTCGATTCTCGTTTGTGTATAGTTTGTGAAAATAAAATATAATAATAATTTCTCTACACGGTCTTATTGTTTTTAATAAAGAATAATGGGTTAACATTAAACGAGAAAATCTAACCATGGCTTCTTAATAAACACTTCATTCCTGTAACATCCTTGTAACATATCTATTTCGGTGTTAGAGAGAAACAAACAAAGAGCGAACGAACTATTTCTAATAATTCATTTCTTCAATTCAGTTTGAAAATATATCTTCATCACAAATGGGTTTCATGGCAGTCTGCGCCTATTTTGGCAGCTTGTCTTCCTGAAACCCTGCAGATTTGTGCGATTTTTTGCGTGTTTTAGCTTGTTTTGAAAAAAATCTCCTACCTAAACATCTGTACATTTGCATAAATCGGTAGTACCAACTGCTTTAAAGAGCCTCAAAATATTAGGATGGGCCACCATCGCAATTTTTTGCACCCCTAGCCGTGGTACACCTTTCCAAGCACACTGTGGAAGGAAATTTCTATCGAATATAATATCGAGTGCATCGTGCAAACGATTGTTTACGTCAACCCTATGGACGGATGAGCGCAAAAAGTTTAATACCTTTTTGAAAAAATCGTCATTTGCTAGGTTCTCTTCCACAGTAGCTAGCTCCTGGGCCGATGAAATTTTTTCAAATGTGAATTCGTCGTCAAAGTCTTCACCGCGACGCGTTACGCATTGCTGCATTGTATCGTTAATGCACGAAACTAATGTGTCGATCGTTGCTAATTTTTTTTCTTGCTTTCTGGAAAGTTCCTGCTGCGTTTTGATTTCGCTTTTTAATTCGTCAACGACTACAAACACGCCGTCGATCCTTTCGTTGATTTTAGATAGCATTTTCATAATGTCCGCATTGGTTACCGACTCGGTTGTGGGTGGTGCATCATTTGCTAACGGTGTGGTCTCAATGCAGACTGCAGTGGTATCTGAAATAGAGATCGTTTGTTTACAACCAATAAATGAATAACTTTGGAAAGTTCGATATTAATCCTTTGATATTATTTTTTTACTCACCAATCACTTCCTGTTTCAGTGGAGGTCGGTTTGCTGGTGGTGCAGGGGCATCTGTAAAAATATCGTTTGCTTGCATCCAATTTTTGCACTAAATATATATATATATATATATACACACTAATTTATTATATATAAATACACTAATTTATTTTATTTTCTTTAAATCACCTATTACATACTGCTTCAGCGGAGGCCGGCTTGCTAACGGCGTGGTCTCAATGCACACTGCTGGGGTATCTGTAATAGAGATCGTTTGTTTACAACCAATAAATGAATCACTTTGGAAAGTTCGAATCCTTTGATATTAATTTTTTACTCACCAATCACTTCCTGTTTCAGTGGAGGTCGGTTTGCTGGTGGGGCAGGGGCATCTGTTAGAAAAATTGGTTTGCTTGCATCCAATTTTTGCACTAACGGGGTATCTGTAATAGAGATCGTTTGTTTACAACCAATAAATGAATCACTTTGGAAAGTTCGAATCCTTTTATATTAATTTTTTACTCACCAATCACTTCCTGTTTCAGTGGACGTCGGTTTGCTGGTGGGGCAGGGGCATCTGTTAAAAAAATTGGTTTGCTTGCATCCAATTTTTGCACTAACGTATATAAATATATATATATATATATATATATATATATATATATATATATATATATATATATATATATATATAAAAATACACTAATTTATTTTATTTTCTTTAAATCACCTATTACATACTGCTTCAGCGGAGGCCGGCTTGCTAACGGCGTGGTCTCAATGCACACTGCTGGGGTATCTGTAATAGATATCGTTTGTTTACAACCAATAAATTATTCAAATTCCCATAGTTCGACTTCGTTTGATATTATTTTTTTACTCACCTATTACATGCCGCTTCAGCGGAGGCCGGCCTGCTGGTAGTCCGGACGATCTGTTTAAGAAGCTTGACAGCGATCCATTTAAGATGCGCACTGAGCGGGATAGGTAGTGCGGGGGTGGGAGCGCGGTTGCAATGAAAAAATCGGTTATCCTTCGGGGGCGGCATACGACGAATGATGGCCATCAGCGTATTGACGACCAGCTCTGGGCGTCCGTAGCATTCTTTGAGGATTTCGATGGCCTCGGGAATACTGTCCGGATATAGTAGGCAACTAGCGACTGCCTCACACTGCAAACTTACGGCTGGTCTGTATGACTCCTCAGGCTGCCTTGCGGTGTAGCTCGTCGAGGGGCGGCACGATTCCTATAGTAGCTGTTTAGTTTCGGCCAAACGACGGAGCTCACTTCTTTCAATGGCCAGAAGTTTCTCCTCTAACAGCCGTTGCTCAAACTGCTTTTCGATCTTCCTCAACTCTTCGTCGATCGCTGTGGATTGTCTCACAGGATGTTTCGCCGGCACAGCAACCACTTGGGGCGGTAGACGGTAGTTCTCCGACCGTATCGGTCCACCAACCGTGGCTGGGATGTGGTTACCTGGTTGTCGTCCAGTAACCGCAGCTGGGATGTGGCTGCCTAGCTATCGGTGGTCTGGTTCATCGCGATAATCGGTATCGTGTAGCAGCTGTGCAACTTCTCTCTCCGTATCGACAATCGATGGTGTGATCGCCGCTCGATCGCCGCTAGCTCGCGCTTAGCTTCGCGAGCTCTCTTTACCAGCTCATGCAGGGTGTCGTTCCGTAGTTTAGATCAAGGTTAGTTGAGGATAGAGGTTGAAGCATCCAGTGTAAATTGACAAGCAGCTGTGGGAAAACTTTGACAGTTCGGTAAGAGGTTGTTTATGTTCTCAGACCTACGGCATGTGGATGTGGACTCGTGTAGAAACAAACATTGTAAATCTGTGTCGCGCAATAGAGTTGCGAAAAATCACTAAATTTGTACAAAGCATATCGTTTATATTGATCTAAGTACATTGAACGGCTTTCTAAAAAGGTAAATTTTTGATTATTATGTGTTTTACTGCAACAAGCCTAATTTATGTTTGCTATTTCAGTGTGCATCATGTCAACCTGCGCTGCATCCTTTTGCCAACACAGCCGCTACATGGTGAAAAAAATGGGTCTGGATGTAATTTTTCATAAATTTCCAACAGACCCAACGCTGTTACGCAAATGGGTAGAATTTTGTCAACGAGAGGAAGCTTGGGTGCCATCGATAAGCAGCATTTTATGTTCAGCACATTTCAACAAAACTGACTACCAGCTAATCAATTCGCCTTCGAAGGCTAATAGAAAATTTTTAAAAAAGCTTAAGCCATCTGGTAAGTTGTCATGTAATGTCCCACACTAATCTATACTAATATAAGCATACATTTGATAAAGTAACTAAATTTGAAGGGTTCATACATGTAGCTGCTGTTTCTCCGACGTTTCGCCCAACGTCGATGTTTTACTCCGAATCAAGTTCATGTTTTCCTTCGTAGACCATAAGGTTACTCCGACTTTTAAGTATTGAACGAGTTATTAGGAACGCAATGATAAGCAACCAGAAAGTAAATAATCAAGTTCATTATTAAAACCAGGACTAATTATCGTGAACGATTCGCAAAGACTAATATGATCTGCATACATCATCTACATCAGTGGTCTCCAACCTGTGGTCCGTTGCGTTAACAGACGTGGTCCACGAAAGAATTATTTTTGAAAAAGAAAAGCTTAATACTATAGATTATCGTACACAACCATTATAAAATTTTCAACAAGCATATCTAAAATGAGATTCAAACGTATTTTTGATCAAAAACATTAAGCAAAGTTAAAAAAAAGTATGCACTCATTAGATGTGGGCCGCGGCAAATGTATTTTCAAGCCAAGTGGTCCGCGATCCTAAAAAGGTTGGAGAGCACTGATCTACATCATTGCACACATTTTGCTTTCTCAAACTTCTTCCGCAAATTGTGCCATTAACCCTTAACGTTTTAAATTTTGTTTGCTTCGTTGTTCCCAGTTGCTTCATTAGAATGTGCGCAACATATATTCTTACAGGTCATCCACCACATCCGAAGTTTTGTTTTACTTTATGTGTTTTTAGTACTATTTTCAGTTCCAACATCCATTCAACGCAGGTTTTACAGGAAAGAGCTTCTTTTAAAAATCCTGCGATTGATTTGTTCGTAAAATCCTACCGTGTATGCTTCCGCCGTGAATCGCTCCGGTGCAATACTTTTCGATGTTCATATAGATCTGCACATACATTCATTTATTTTTGGTAATCGATGGTTTGTCCGCCAGTTTACCATCGAACGAATTCCCGACAGACAAAGAGAGCGAAATTTACAGGCGAGGGGCATGTAGAAACAGGGGGAAGGGGTTCGGTCGATTTTGTATTGGCCGCCATAGTCGAAGGGAAGCGATTTTTTTTCCGAATTGAGAGTGAGCGCGCGCAGCGCTCTCTCGCATGCCTTCAAATTACACGGGGCGCTCTCGCGATACAAAACAGCTGATCAGCTGATACCCCCTTCCTCCCGTTTCTTTCCTCTCGCGCTGCGCTGGATGCGCGGATCAGCTGTTCTTGCTCTCTTGCGTTTCTTTCGGTTTGCGCTGCGCTGTTGCCGCACTTGCGCGCTGCGCTGAACACCCCCTCCCGTGCGTTCTTTTCGGTTTGCGCTGCGCTGTTGCCGCACTTTGCGCGTAGCGCTGGACACCCCCTCCCCATCGTTTCTTTCGTTGCGCGTTGTGCGCTGTGCGCTTTCGTTCACTTTGATTTGCAGCGTAATAAAATCGCATGCATCGAAATAAAACTTAAACACATCAAACTCGTTTGATATTTTTATTGAAACTTAAGGCACAGTTCCACACATTGCTAACCACAATCTTGCCACAAAACCACACATATTTTTTATTATAAATAATTAAAAAAAATCGTCACTTCAAGCACCCGCTTTACTGCCTGTATGTTGTTCATGTTGAATACTGTAAAAAAAAGCATTGAAATAAAGCAGCATAATTTACATATTCATGTTGAATTATGAAAGATTATCGCAGCTTTATTTCAATGCGCACAACACTTCATCAATTGAAAATACGGCCGAGGCCGTAATAATGTGAATTGAAATAAACAACACTTCAACACTTCACTTCAAATTACATCAAGCGCCCGGGACTTAGGCTAAAACGCGCGCGGCCTCACACTGCGAAGGCTTGAACTGTACTGACGATTTTGTGTGCTAGCAAGAAAGGGAACGCACGAGGAACACTCGCTGCACTAGTGCGAGCGAGACACCGACACCAGCAAGCCGCTGCGAGAAAACCAAACTGGGCGCGCTGGCTGAAAGTGAACGCACACATTCACACACAAAAACTGTGTAGAAAGCAAAACACGCTCTCGCCGCCGCGTAATTCCGCGTATTTCCAACCGTCTCCCCCTGCTTCTACATGCCCCTCGCCTGAAAGACGCACACTTTTACATTCTCATTGCTAGTAGGGTTGTCTTATGCAGTAATACAACATACATGACGGTATCGTTGCTGTTCGATTCCATTGTAGCAGAAGGCTTAGCAGAAGGTCCTTTTGAAACATTGCTTTTGTTTTTGTTTGATTTTTCTGCAAGAGAAAATGTGGAAGTTGATTCAAGTGGCAGTCCCACTACTCCTCGCGAAGCCGTTGGCTTTGGGTTTGATTCAATTTTCTTGTCTTCTTTTGGTACTTGAATCAGTTTTCCTGTGTGTATCAGATTATTTATTGACTCATTATGAAGCACATTTTGTTACGCACCATTGTGTAGTATATTTGCAAATAAAAAAAAATCATAATTAAACTACATAAATTCTTGCCTTTCCTAATGCCATCGAAGTAACTTTGATTTTGGATACTGTCGCCATGTAGTAGCTGTGAACTCGTGCTCGCCAGAGTGGCCTTCAAACATAGTTAAAGAAGGTAATCGTTGCGAAAGAAGGTTACAAGTTACAAGTTATAAACAGTCGCTTTTTGCGTGATTAGTTGCTATGCATTCTCGATTCACCTACTTTTCTATAAGTGTGTATCAATTGCTTTTGTATGAATGGTGTGGTCTGCTTTATTCCTTAATTGGTACTATACAAATTATTATACAAATAATAATAATAATAATAAAAAGTTATTATAAGTCAAATATAACGTAAAAATTATTTAAAATGAAATTGAACTTTTAAAGACTAATCATAATAAATTTAAAGATGTTGCTATATCACCAAACGAATTCACAACTAGAATGAAAAATGTTTTAAAAGATACGCTTACATCAAATCAAATAGATCTGATTACTGAGGAACGTAAAAGAGTTAGGTGGACTAAAGTAGAATTAAGTAAATTTTTTACACTTCGTTATTTAGGAAAAAGAGCATATCAGTATTTAAGAGATGATTAAAATTTCCCTGCAGCATCAATTTCAACACTACAACGATACGGAAGAACATTGAACCTCAAGCAAGGAATTTTAGATGATGTAATTAATTTGCTAAAAAACATTACCGTTGATTTGCCGGAGTGTCATCGGGAATGTGTTTTGTCATTCGATGAAATGAAAGTGAATAGAATTTTAGAGTATGATCCGGCCTCTGATGAAGTTCTCGGTCCTCACAATTATTTACAAGTAGTAATGGCAAGAGGATTGTTCAAAAATTGGAAGCAGCCAGTTTTTATTGGTTTTGACCAACAAATGACCAAAGAAATTTTATTTGAATTAATCAAACGTCTTTATGCTATGAAGATAAACGTTGTTGCAATAGTTAGTGACAATTGCCAATCTAATATTGGATGCTGGAAAGATTTAGGTGCTCATGACTACTGTCATCCTTTTTTCAGTCATCCAATAACGAAGTGCAATATATATGTTTTTCCTGATGCTCCTCATCTGTTAAAACTAATAAGAAATTTATTGATAGATACTGGTTTTGAATATAACAATAAGTTGATAAAGGCAGATGAATTGTTTGAGCTGGTAGCTTATAGAAATGCAGCTGAATTAACTCCCGTTCATAAATTAACACAAAATCATTTGGTTATGACTCCTCAAGAACGTCAAAATGTTCGAAGAGCGGCCGAAGTTTTATCCAGAACCACTGCTATTGCATTACAAAGGTACTTTCCTGATGATTGTGATGCACAAGAGTTAGCCTCATTTATAGAGAAAGTCGATATGTGGTTTAGTGTAGCTAACTCATATTCTCCATGTGCTAAACTTCATTACAAAAAATCTTTTAATGCAAATGAAAACCAATTAGCAGCATTAAGTGACATGTTTGAACTGATGTCAAACATTACAGCATTGGGGAAAACATCTATGCAAGTTTTTCAAAAGTCTCTCTTGATGCACATAACATCGCTAAAAATGTTGTACGAAGATATGAGAAAAAAGCACAGCATCGTATATATCTCTACTTATAAGGTTAGTATTGAGCAATAGTGAAAGATTTCAGTCAACTAATGTTATGTTTTATTTTTGTTTACAGCTTAATCGGGATGTTTTGGAGAACTTCTTCTCTCAACTTCGCCAAATCGGAGGCGTACACGACCATCCATTTCCATTACATTGCATGTATAGAATCCGACTGATGATTCTTGGTAAGTCACCGAGTACTTTGAAAAATCACACCGAGCTAAAAAATGATGATGTAGAGAATAGTCATGAGCATCACGAGGAGTTTCTATCTGCAACAGTTTTTTTCTGTAGCGGATATCCCTCAATCTGTTCCAGATATATCGGTCATGGAAAAAAACAATCAAATCTGCCAAGCAATTGAAGAGTGTAGTCAAGAGTCGGACTTAATAAGTACAGTCAGTAGTACCTGCAATGTGCAATCAGCTCAAGAAAGTGATGGACTGCAATATGTAATGGGATACATAGCTAATAAATATAATACTAAGTATCCAGAATAAGATTTAGGCGTCCAAACTTTTAAATTAACAACTGACCATTGTTATAGTCAACCTCCTACCTTTGTGCAATATTTGTCCGCAGGAGGATTGGTTGAACCATCGCCCACTTTTTTATTATTAGGTAATCGAATGGAGAAATTTTTCTTAAAAATGCATCCGGATGGTACCTTTAGTAAGACTAAAAAAATTGTTGCCAAAATTGCGAAAAATATTCAAAACCAGATAAGCGAACTACCAGTCGAAATAATACGGACCTTTGCCAAACAAAGAATGATTGTTAGAATGCGCTTCCTAAATTTAAAAAGTAGTACCGAAAATCTCATGAAAAGCAAGCGAAAACATGTAAATCAACATGGAAAAGGCGCAAAAAAATGAGAAAAATATTGAACTAGTCTATACATTATCTATTCTCATGTAAATCAATTAATGAGACATGTAATTAATTTGTTTTATTTTTGTTGTGTTAATGCCGATAGTATTTATTTAATTATTTATTGGACTATTTACTAAGATATTTGCTAGTTAGTTTATGTAAATTATCTTTTTATCTATTATTTTATTTATTTATTGATTGATTTATTTATTTATTTATTTATTTATTTATTTGTTTGTTAGTATAATCAAATCGTTGGTAGTCGTATGCAAAGATTTTCTTTGTGTTTTATCCAGTAAACAGACTTCATTTTTTTATTCTGAAGGCTACCATATGTGATGCTTATGTATTAATCTGTGTTAAGTAGTAATCTGCATCCATTTATAATATTTTCTTTGGTTATTTGTAATTGGCTGCCGGTTTTTGATTCAATGTTTCAGTCCTAATACTTGTAAATGTTTGAATGAGTGATTTATCGTGCATTTTTTGGTGATACAGTCAAGATGTGTTTAAGCCCGTCATGTGTTTAAGCCCGTATCGTACTCCCCAAAAGATTAGAAGATGTACAAGAAGATTCATAACGCCGCATAGATCTAGTTTGCTTTCATTTCATCGTCTGCAATGCCCCAGAATTAATTACATCACACTACAATGGTCTTCATGGGGTTCTCAATTAGGTATATTTAAATAGATCATGATGAATCGTTGTAGTAAGAAAATACTGATATGCTCTTTTATATTTCATAAGAACGGACCTGCCATATTCCACGTATTATTTTTTTTTTATTCTGTATTATTGTAATGAACTATTGATTTTTTGCTTTAATAACCCGTAATATTTTGAAATGTATTATAGCAAATATGTAAAATAGTCCACATTACCTCCTTTTTCATGTATAAATAACCATTTTGTAACAACAATATGATCTATAATCGTAAATCACTTGTTAAGGTTCGTCAGTATATTTTAGGATTTCACACTGATGTACATTACTGTACGAACGGATGTATTGTTTGTTGAATTAAAACATGCAAAAACGCTAGCACGTAAGGTATTCCGCTGTATTAGAAATTTTTTAGAATAATACGGTAATAAAACATGAGCACTTTTTAAATTGTTAATTAATGCATGAAAGTGCAATGTGTTACCAATACACTGAAATGTACAAATAAAGCAAAAACAATCAAGAAACTTTACCCGTTCACCAACTGTATTTTCTCACTCACTCATCCGAAAAATTACCATTTTGTTAAAGAGTAAGTAAATAAGTAATGGAAGATCCAAAATTAAGGTGTTACGATCAGTGGCTCGGATTAAGGGTGTCGGGGACCCTAGGCGGTAAGATTAGTTGAGGCCCCCTGTCAATTGTAAATGGTGTTCTAGGGAGTCAGTCGATAATCAGTCACAGGCTCTAAAATTTGCTGGCAGTGGAGGGGGGGGGAGGGGAGGGTGAAAATGATTCGCCAGCCTTGGGGCCCCAACGTCCATCCTTCCGGGGACCCTTGCCGCTATTACTCTGTCCATACGGCATACTATAGACTACAGAACTACGGGTCCCCTAAATCGGCGGGGCCCCAGGCGACCGCCTAGTCCGTCTACCGGTAGATCCGCTACTGGTTACGATGAGTATCTCATAGAAAATCTTAAATGCATTATTTTGCATACTTCTAGTTTCCTATTCTCAAGATGAGCTAAAACGCACCAGTTTTTGCCAATACATCTAAGCAGTTAGTTCCTTCCTCGTCAAATCTTCCTAACGTGGTTACGTATGGAATCATAAATTAGAAAATAATTAAAACCGGTATAAACTTACAGCTACGCGCAGTTGTTAACCATTATACGCTGTCAGTAAAATTTTCGAGGTTAATGATAAGCATATGGCACAATTCACCGCTTGACTGTAAGTGGTTCCTGACACTCTTGCGGAAGGTAAACCATTATCCTGATTACAAACTGCTTCCAATTTTTAGGTATAACTAATGCCATACAAATCAACAATGCTAAGCTTTCTGAGGTGTACGGTGAATCGGATATCCTAACGGTAGGCCCTGACTGATACGATGATACGATGGCTGGGGCATGTAATGAAAATGCCGTAGTAATGCCCTCCAAGAAAGTGGTCGGTCCTGTGTTTGGTACTAGGTGGATCCGGAATCAGGCTAAGCAGGGTCTGTCGGTGATCGGATGCCTACATTGATGGACGCTGAAGGCATCGAGCCTCCTGATAAAATAATAGTAGTCCCGGCCATTCAACGGCACTGGGCTCAATCGTAAGCAGGCCAATGAGAAAGAAAAAGTGAGATAAGAGCAGGATTTGAGGATTAGAGCTTTTCGAAGTTATTGGAGTTAGTTTCCGTGACCTGTGATTACATGGAACTAGATATGTACACGAAGCTGCATATGAAGTTATCAGCACGAGTAACACGGAACTGGAAAGATTGCGATAAATAAAAGTTTAGTTTGTAACACTTAAAGCAATAAGCCACATAGTCAGTTTTACATATACGCACGATTTGTATTATTTCACATGTTTTTTCTGTATTTGAACTAAAAAATGCGAGCTAAAAGAACAGCACCCATCGCTGCAATTATTTGTAAACACTTTCTTACTGAACTATCAAAACAGGATTCAAAATGTCAGACCAGAAACAAGCTATAATTCGACCTCTATCCTCAATAGCCTTTGGTTTAGATGATGCCCTCGATGATATCGATGATGCCCGTCCAGCTTCCGTAGGCTTAGTTGTAGAATTGGCCAACGGATATGTGCTGGTTCTACCGGATCCACGGACGCAACCTGGTCTAGCAACGAAGGGAGGAAACTGCTCCAGTCCTTCACGAAGAGGTTCTCCTCGAGGCGGGATCGGTGTACGGGACATTCTGTGAACTTCACTGAACTCCCTCGCGACGGTACTTTAACGGTTGGCGACGTAACAACGCGTTGTTAACAGTAAGCGCGTTTTTAAAAAATGTTGCGAAAGCAACTTCGTCGGCTCCTCGACGATAGCGAATATGAAAAAATAACGACCGTTTTCACCAACGTACAATGTGCTTTATTAAACACCGGCTCGACCGAATGTAATTAGTAACTGTAGTTTTAAAAACGCGGTCTTTGTCGTTCGCTAGTTTTGAAAGAGGCCGATTATCCTGCACACGGTCTATTTAAGCCCTTTCTTCCCGCGATGGCCGTTGCGCTATCGCGTTACGCAGCAAACGTTGCCCTTTTCCCGACATCCGAATTCCGAATATCGACTTTGACAGCCGAGATGTTCATACCTATCTCCTGTCATTATCTGTTTGTTTTTTTTGCGTGTGCCATAAAAGAGGCACGCGGTTTGTCGGCACAGTTAAATGTAACGGCCAAGCTACACGTACCGGACGACATCGGACGATGCCATAAAACGTAGGACCGCAGACAAGAGATTCGCGTCGGGCCGGGCCGTGTCGGATCACAGCGGGCCGATTTTGTATGGGATTTGACAGTTGGCGTTAACGGATTTATGGCATCGTCCGATGTCGTCCGGTACGTGTAGCTTGGCCGCCAGGGTATCACGCTCAGAGCAAAAATTCTCGCAACTTCGCAACGGTGGGAGCGTTCAGCTGTGGAGGGCTGGAGGAGTGCGAGTGTGTGTCTCATGCACACAGCGAAATTTTGGTCAACATCTCGATGGTGGGAGCGTTTTTCCATGGGATGGGGTAGTAGAGTACGAGAGTGTCGCATCCCGTCCGGCAAAATGAGTATATTTTTTGAGTGATTTGAGTGACGCTGTCGAAATACAGTGTCCCTTCGACCAATGAGTTACCCACCCACGCGAGCCCTCCCCCACCCCACCCGCAACACACGGTGCGCTCTGCAGTTCTCAATGTGTTTGTGTTCTTTCGAGCCATGCTACCAACACATCAAAAGCTTCTTGTTTTTCGCTTTATTTCATGCACTTATTCTAAAACTAAACACAAACACGGTCATTTTTTATTATATTAAACACTTTATTGAAACATGTGTTGGGAGATCGACTGTCAGATCGACTGAAACATGTCAGAGAGAGATCGACTGTCAAACCGAGTGGTTGTGCCTTCCTTGTGCTCCTGATTTTTGATGCTGTTTTGCCGTGTTACTGCCTGATTTTCAACATTTGCAACATTGGTGCTGCTGAGTTGCTTGTACTGGCTAGTGCGTGCCTTCGATTGTTATCAAGTTGCATTTGAGTTCTTGCACCTAGTCTCCTGTTATTTCGTCAGTTTTGCCGAGATATTGTCTGGCTTCGTTCCTGGTCCTGTCACTCGTCAGTTTGTGCTGTGTCATTCGTTATGCAGTGCTCAACCTGCAATGCACCCACCGATAGTGCAAATTCGGTGTCCTGCGCCGGTGTGTGTGGTTCCAAGCATCATACCCATTGCACGGGTTTGTCCCGTGATTCTACTCGTGAGCTTGGGCGGAATAATCAATTGTTGTGGTTGTGTAAAAATTGTAACGAGTTTCGCAATGGCACAAACTCACTTCTCACAAGTGAGATAGCAGCCCTACTCGAGTTGGTGAAAGCAGATATTCTCACCACGATTGACTCATCTCTCTCTTCTCTTAGATCGGCTATCAAGAGCGATTTGCTTGCTGAGATCCTCGCTCTCGCTGATAAGCTAACACCCATATTAGCTAATCCGTCTGTTTCTCACGCATCGCGAACGCACACGTCCACTAATGCATCGTCACTCAACGCCACTAATACCAGAACGACTAAAACAGCATCCACTCGCCGTACATTTACCAACTCAATGGAGCTCACTGCAGATATCCAACAAGCAGCGAACGATACCAACACTGTGGAAGTTTCTGATAGCTGCAACCACTACACTCATCGTACTAAGGTGACTAGTGATATTAGTGCTGGGCACTGCCGAACAAATACAAAATCATCTTCTGATCCTGTTTTGAACCATGATACCACGAACACTGGCATAGCAGAAAAA
This sequence comes from Anopheles arabiensis, assembly GCF_016920715.1. NCBI lineage: Eukaryota > Metazoa > Arthropoda > Insecta > Diptera > Culicidae > Anopheles > Anopheles arabiensis. Next base: position 53,718,124 of record NC_053518.1, read on the forward strand.
GTATGGTTATACTTCACGAACATCAAATCGCATGTCTCCGCTGATGATATGCGTGTGTGGCTTAAAGCTGTGCTGCCAACCGACAACATAGATGTTTACCGTCTCACGAAAAAGGGTGCAAACCTTGATTTGATGTCCTTTATATCGTTTAAAGTGAGTATTCCTAAATCACTTAAGGATCTGGCGCTTCAATCTACTATTTGGCCAGTTTCACTTACTGTTCGTGAGTTTGTTGATCGTGGCCTACCAAAGCAACGTATACATGAAAGGGCCCGATTTGACCCTTCTGCGCTTACTTCGCATAGTTCAAGCAGTGCAAATTGCTCTTCAGCTGCGCCAAAAAGCACCGCTCATCCGGATCATTTTTGGATCATCGATCGCCATCCCCACAGCGCGGGAATCAATCACTATCCCAGATGACCGAGATCCTAGAGGCTATCCAACCGGAGTTTTCCTCCCACACCCCCCTCAGTTATCACCGGGGTGGGGCTTCAATCACAGAACAATCTCAGCAACACGAATCGCTCACCACAGATCAGCCCGTTTGCCAAACGGAAAGCTCACAATTAATAGACCCCTTCGTGATCTATTACCAAAATGTTCGAGGCCTTCGCACCAAATATAATGAATTGCGCCTTTCTGCGAATGAATCAGGGTTTGAAATGCTTGCCCTTACTGAAACCTGGTTAAATGAATCGATTCCATCCAATATGGTCCTGGATAGTGATTCTTACAATATATACCGTTGCGATCGCAGCAGGTTAAACAATGAACGATCGCGTGGGGGTGGTGTGCTGCTTGCATGTTCCAGTCGTTATCCGTCTGTGGCACTTAACATGAATCAACCTACGCTTGAAGCTTTATGTATTCGTGTTTCTTTTCCTAAGTTTCGTCTTTATGTGGGGATTGTTTATGTGCCACCGTATTTGAGCAGCGACCGCAACTATTTCGAATCCCTTTCTGCTTTCATCAGCGATGCATACATGCATATGAAACCGAATGATCATCTTATCCTTCTTGGCGACTTCAATCAACCGGCGTTAGGGTGGTCGCCTGCAGCCGCAGTAAGGTCAGATTCATCTTTACCTATGAGACATTATGTGCCTCATATCTCTTTGAATTCATCCAGTTCCTGCTTTTTGGATGTGTTAAATTTGCATGAACTCTATCAGCTGAACGGGGTGCATAACCATTCAAATCATTATCTGGACCTGGTGCTCTCTAACTCTGCTGCTGCTGCTTGTTCTTCTGTGTATCCTGCTTCGTCACTGCTCCTGCCCCAGGATGCCCATCATCCTGCTCTGGAAATTGCGTTACCGTCTTCTTTATTTAGGGCTAGTAGGGTTAGGAATGAATTGCCTTCTGCTCCTAATTCATTGAGTGTTCGTTATAATTTTCGTCTTACAGACTATCGTAAACTTAATTCTATTCTATCTCGTGCCGACTGGTCTTTTTTTTATCAATGTACATCGGTCAACGAGGCTGTCCAATCGTTTAATGCTTTGTTAACCTCTGCACTCCTTTCATGTACACCTATTTTTCGTTCCCCTCCTAATCCTCCCTGGTCCAATCGTACTCTTCGCAACCTGAAAAAGGATAGAATGAAATATCTTAGGAGGTATCGTCTGAACCGATCTGCTTTCAACTTTCGTTTATTTAAGTACGCTGCCTCTGCGCATCGACTATACAACAGGGCTCGTTTTGAGGCCTATTCGAGTAGACTGCAATCGCGTTTCCATTCTGATCCAGCATCCTTCTGGCAATTTGTTAGGATTCGAAGAGGGTGCAATACGTTACCTAATGAAATGGTACTTGATTCTCGAACTGCCTCTACGCCTGTTGAGATCTGTGAGCTATTCTCTGCACATTTTTCCCAAATGTTTGAGCCACCGGTTAGTGACCCTAACCTTATTGAGGGTGGGCTACTCTACACGCCAGAGAACTTAATTAATCTCTCCGATATTTCGGTTAGCTCTGAAACAGTTGTACAGGTGTTATTTGGGTTGAAACGTTCTTTTACTCCTGGTCCAGATGGCATTCCTGCCTCAGTTTTAATAAACTGTAAGGACGTGCTTGCTCCACACCTTGCTAAAATTTTCAACCTTTCACTTTCTCTCGGGGTCTTTCCTGCTCTTTGGAAATCCTGTTGGCTTTTTCCGGTACACAAAAAGGGATGCCGTAGCATTGTCTCTAATTATCGTGGGATAACTCAAACATGTGCCACAGCCAAAACTTTTGAGCTATGTATCTTTCCAACCATACTTCATAGTTGTAGTTCCGCTATTAGCCCTAAACAGCATGGGTTTATGCCTGGTAGGTCTACTTCTACTAATCTCATGTCTTTTGTTACCAATATTTTCAGATCTTTTGAGGCATGTACCCAACTTGATGCAATTTACACTGACTTTCATGCTGCATTTGATAGTTTGCCCCACTCTTTACTATTAGCTAAACTATCTAAACTTGGTTTTGGTGATGGCATTATTAGCTGGCTGTCCTCATACTTAAGTAATCGATCTTGCAGGGTTAAAACCGGGTCGTACTTATCTGAGGAGTTTTTTGTACGTCAGGTGTCCCTCAGGGTTGTGTGCTAAGTCCACTTCTGTTTTCTTTGTTCATCAATGATGTCTGTAATGTTTTACCTCCTGATGGTCATCTCCTTTATGCGGATGATATCAAAATCTTTTTACCTGTGTCCTCTTCTTCTGATTGTATGAGTCTTCAGCATTACCTCAATGCATTTGCTCATTGGTGTTCATCCAACTTACTTCGCTTGTGCCCTGATAAATGTTCTGTTATTTCTTTCTCTCACTCTCGTTCTCCTATTTCATTTAACTATACTCTCTCTAACTCGTCTCTCTCTCGTGTTTTGTCCATCCGTGACCTTGGTATTATACTCGACAGTCGTCTTAACTTTAAACTGCAGCTTGATGAGGTTCTACTAAAAGCTAATCGAACTCTTGGGTTTATTTTACGTTTTACCTCTATTTTTAGAGATCAAAGCTTCTTAAGAAACCTTTATTGTGCTCTGGTAAGGCCTCTTCTTGAATATGCTAGCATCATCTGGAATCCTCCTACTATTGATGGCTGTTCGAGAATTGAAAGCATTCAGCGCCTTTTTACCAGGGTTGCTTTTCGTCGTTTGTTCGATGCTGCCTCACTACCTCCCTATGAAACGCGATTGCAGTTATTCAATCTTCACTCTTTAAGCTTCCGCCGCCAAGTGTCTCAGGCATGTTTTATTGGTGGCTTAGTACTTTCTGATACTGATGCTCCTGATTTACTTTCGTCCATCTCGTTGTATGTTCCCTCTTGTTCCCTTCGTCCTCGTGATCCTCTGTCAATTGAAACACGTCATACTCTTTATACTTTCAATGATCCTATTCTATCCTGTTTCAGGTTGTTTAACCACTTTTACTATCTCTTTGATTTCGACTCCTCTCTCAACTCTTTCCGTAACCGTATTTTTTCTTCTAATTCTCTTTAATTATTCTTCTTTAAGTTTCATTAAGTTTTGATAGTCTCTACGCTCTACCTATGTTTTTTTTTTCTTTAATTTTTTTGCTAGGTCTAGACTAGTTTAGTTAGGCTTAGTTTTTCATGAATTATTTTGTTTATTTGTTAGGGTTTATTAAGTTTTAAGTCTGCCTTATTTAGCCTTGATGGCGGATATTGTATTAATAAATGAAATGAAATGAAATGAAATGAAATGAAATAAAGCACACACTAAAGTACACATTTAGAATCCTTCATACTCACGAATGACGTCATACCCGTCCGGCAAAATGAGTGTATTTTTTGAGTGATTTGAGTGACGCTGTCGAAATACAGTGTCTCTTCGACGAATGAGTTACACCCGCGAGTCCTCTCCCTCCCCACCCGTAACGCACGGTGCGCTCTGCAGTTCTCAATGCCATGCTACCAACACATCAAAAGCTTCTTGTTTTTCGCTTTCTTTCATGCACTTATTCTAATACTAAACATAAATACTGTCATTTTTTATTACATTAAACACTTCATTGAAACATAAAGTACACACTAAAGTACAATACTGTCATTTTTTATTACATTAAACACTTTATTGAAACATAAAGTACACACTAAAGTACACATTTAGAATCCTTCATACTCACGAATGACGTCATTCAGCAAAGTACCGGGTCGAGCCAGGCTGTGGGAAACTTGTCGACAATCTGCGTTGACTCTGTTCAGCAAATTCTTACCTGTCGATCCACGCACTGCATGTGCGTCTGTGCACACTGTTTATTCACTGCACACTTCACCAAAACACACCGGCGCACGAGACTTAGACGAAATGCGCATCAACGCACAAACACTGCGCGCGGGACTTAGAACAAAATGCGCACAACCATCTCCGGCAAAGCATCGCGCTGTACTGGTGGTTTTGTACGCGTAGGAGGGGGGACATACGGAGCGATGGTTCGATGCTGTAGTGTAAGCGAGACAACACGATGTGACAAGCAGATCCAAGTTGGTGAGCTCGCTGAAAGAAGACACACACACATTCACAGACGGCTCGTCAAAGCACGGTATTTGTATTGGTGTTAGTGAAGCGCGCGTGTAAAATAGAATGCGAACTCTCATCGCAGCGCGTTTCTCCTTGCTTCCTCAAGCTTCCTCATATCCCTCGGCCTGAATCACTCAAAATTTGGGGTCTCATTGTTTGCGTGGATGACCCTCCCGACAATGGCACTCAAATTCTCTCATTTTCTCATGCCCTCTCTGTCACATTCGTAGTTTGATCTCCCTCTTCTGGGACTTAGCGTTCCCACCTTCCTTTTTGATCCCCGCTTTGGGGCTTGCAAATTTTTGACATGTCAAATGAGAGTGAAGCCAAAATGTAAACAGCAAGTGTTTGCGTGTGCGGTGATTTTGTAAGTATTTTATGTAAATTATATGATATTTGTCATTAAAAATGTTTTGTTTTGTAGAATAAACATAAAATCAACCACGGAAGTATGATTTAGTTGTGGTGGAAGCGAAAAAAAAATGCTTGAGTATGGAATAAAACCGGATGAAATTTTTAGCCTTCACGCACGATGCCGACGCTGAGGTAAGGTGTGCTTGTGTTTAATTTCGATGATTGTTTCATTTTAGGGTGTGATTTTTGAGATATAACTGTTCCTGGCGGGGATAGTCAATAGTCAATACCCTCTGCAGCTGTGAAGGGATGCAGAAAAAGGGGCTCGCTACCACCCTTCCCACACTCGGACGCATTTTCCGGGGATGAAGGATATGTTCCTGGTGGGTTGAACTTGTTCTGTTTTAATTGACTGGTTTTAATGTAGGTGACCTTTCTCCCGGTAGGCTATATGCGCAAAATCTAACGGTAACCCGTGTTGTGAACGAATCGGCATATGCGGTGCCGGACACTGTGGAAATTGTACACAACGGGACGATGTCCAGGCACGACACAAGAGTACGATTACATGCAACTGATCTGCTCAGCGTGCCACCTGATGCTGGCGTTCGGCAAGACACAGAAGGAAAGGATTTCGACGTGTGGAACAAGGATGTGCTGAATGCGTTCCTGATCGATATCTCGTGGATCATTCTACTGCGACTAGTTGACGGAAATTGTCGCATTGTACCATAGCGTTCCGGTGATGCCAAAAGACTAAGCAGACTTCTCCAGCTACTTATCCACGCCGAAGGATGAACGTGCTCAGGGCAGCAAACAACTCGCCGGAGCACGGAGCACGAAAGGCATCGTACGCGCAAGGCTTCATGCTGCTGCGCGAAGCGGCCAACGAGTAAAAAAGGAACCTGAACTACGGTTGCTCCTCGGCAACATTTGAAACGAGATTGTAAACAATTCGCATCGTACCATCCATCTTATCATGCGTATTCCATAAAATTATTCTGCAGTTATGAAGCGGCTGACATTAACTTGTTATAAGGTTACCAAAACTGAATTGATGTAAGGCTTCATGGTTCAGTATTTGGCCGAAAACGTACGTACTAGTTCATTGAACTATATAAAAAACATCAAACCAGCACGCTGTTGCCTCGAGTCGAGTACATGCTCCGATTTAACCGAATTGTTATCCCTAAAGTGCATAACCATCCTATGCAGAAATACGTGCTCAATGTATGGCGTTGCTTGCTTGTACTTAAACATATACATCTTTGAGTAAGTACGCTTTGGGGACCGTTATTCCAAGCTTATAATTGTGAAAATATATTTAATATAAATTTCAGGTTGTATGAGTCCCGTAAATGGTCGTGCCACTTGAAAACATACGTCCCCATTAGACCTCATCAATAGATCATCTAATAAACGACGGCGCTGCATTGAAAGCGGTTCATGGTAGACCTCAAAACTGGTTAGCACTTGATAAAAAGGTAAGCAAGTGAGTATTCGACAAACGTGCATGTGACCATCTCTGTTCTGTAAAAGTTATTCACAAAGTATGATTACTATGAAGTATCATAATTATGGTAATAATCTTAAAGCTAACTTTGCTACTTATTCATTGCATTCAGTTCAATCAATTATGAATATAAAAATTGGTATGTTAAAGGAAAATTACTCATAGACACTTTTTATAACTAAAACTCCATAATATTTTATACTAACTGATATCCACATTATTTAGAATAATTCATACAACTACCTTAAACCGAAAAATCAATTACTATCAACATTTACTAGCATTTATGAATTCGCTTATATTTTTCAATTGACTTATAGTTCAGCAACAATCAAGAATAAAAAAAAACCTTATCAATATCAACATATTTAAAGCAAAAAAAAAAAAACTCGTCAAAGGAACATTATTGAATTCTATCTTATTTATCTAATTGTTCTTCTTCTTTCTTGAAAACGTACCACGACTGACACTTTTCACAATGCCTTTCGCTTGGGCAGCTGATTGCGAATTTTTAAATTTCTTTATAAAAAAATCCTCTAAAGTCCTTCCTGCTCCCCCGACAACAGCAAATAGACGGAGGATATTAGAATATTTCCTGAATTCTACCTTAGGCCCGTTGCCTCCCCGTCCACTCCAACTGCAATCTACTATAAATATCCTATTAAATAATAGGTAAAGAACGCGATGCATTCTACTCTTTGCGTTTGATGCTTTTACCTTCTTCATAAGCCATCCTTTTAAATTATTGAAGCGCTCTGCTGACTCTATGCTTTCTTCTAAGTCATCTAGACCGATCTTGGTTGAAACCAAAGCGAACAAAAAGTCTTCTTCATCTTCCATATGCCCATCATCATTTTGGGTTGGTTCAGCTTGGCTTTGGCTTTGAGTTTTTAAAATCTCGTCCTGTTTCATTCGCACGTCCATCACTGCATTCAAAACTGTCCTTATATCTTTTTTATTTTCCTGCGCTAGTTCTACACAAGGACACTCCTGGGAACTACTCGTCGAAGCATCGGGAGCTCGTCCGACGTTTGATGTCATGATTATCTAAAATAATAGGTACAGGTAAAATCAACTAATTTGTTATGATTTCGATGTATTAACGCTTTGATTCCTTCACTTACAGATTTGCCGGAAGCCGAACAACTATTTCGCTAACTAATAATGAGCTGGAATAGGAAAATACGTAAATCCGGAACTGATTTTTAGCTACTCAATACGACGCCACTTGTCGACTTGTTATTGTTTAATAAAACGCATGCAAACCAAATACCTTTGTTGTTTCATTTTGACAGCAGTTGGAATGGGTCGACCCCCATTGTGTGGACTCGCATCAATACGGCTACACCGTGACGTCACTGAGCGCCTGTTCATATTGGGCTTGTTCTCTGAGTGACGTTTATACCAATAAGCCGAGAACAAGCCGAGAACAAGCCCAAGAAATTTCATACAAATTCTCTCTGAGATTGTTGAGAGGGGATTCCTTTAAAACTAAGGCCAGGGGTAGCGACCCCGCGGAAAAAAGTCGCTGACGATGAGTGACTGCACTCAATTTCCATGCGTTTCATGTTCCTTCCACCCGTTGCTATACCCCGCTTGTCAATCGAAATGATTCTTCACACAGCTTACTCACTCTTTCTAGTCCTACCACATAATTCAAAATCAAGAACGAGAGATTATTTTCAAGTTACGCACATTTTGTCAGTTATCTTCTCCTCCTTTAACCTTCATTTCTATAACCACCTACCCGGATAGGTAATATATACAATAAGAGATTTTGGTCTAGATCAACTCGTTATTTTTGTAATGATATGTAGAGCAATGGATTAACTTATATTTATAGAGCCTATTCCAAAAGGTATCTGACTCCAAATATTTTTTTCTAAATTCATATAAATTGATATTATTGCCCCGACAACTGGAACGACATGGTGGTCTATTAGACGAAGTTTAACTATTTACTGCGCATTCAATTTACGAAACTTAAAGTCATACATCATTAATTTATAACATTAAAAGAAGTATTGTTATTATAAATAATGTATAATAATGTTAAATAATGTATTTTTCACCTATAAAAATACGAATTCCTTTACAAAATGTATAATCTACTCGCGTAGGTGGTCATAAAGATAAGGGTGCATTTTTGGTCATAGAAACGAAGGTAATGATAACGTTTCTTTAAAAGGCGAATGAGGCCAATTGGCTCAAAGTCTCTATAAGAGAGCGGTACTTGTTCCGACGCAATGCGTTGCGATTTTACCAAAATGTATGGGATTTGACAGACGCATGCGTTAACGACGCACGACGCAGCGTCAGAGTAGAAAAATTTCTATTTCGACGCACGTCGTGATGCGTCTGTCAAAATGGTTCAATCATATCGGGTGAAAATTGATATTTTTTCACGTTAAATTGTTTCGAGCGCAATTGAACGTGTAATTGGACTACTAAATAATTTTATTAACAAAACAAAATAAATGTAGAGAAAGTAATTTCGTAATTGCTGCAAAACAGGTGTGTGCAATAATAAAGCGAAAACATGCTTTGCACTGTTTTGAGCAGAACTGGAAATGATTTTACAGTTGTAATTTAACATTATAATCACATCAGAACCTATAAATAAGAGGCATTATTGCTGTTTGTTGATGTTTTTCTTTGTAAAATGTGTTGACATATCCATGCAGAACGCAGCGAACAGATACCAGCGTGCGTCACGCAATGCGTTGCGATACGCTGCGTCGAAACAAGTACCAAGCCCTAAAAATAAAGAAAATAAAAATGACGTTTCTTTTGATTTATCGCTGTCATTTTTTTCCCTCGGTATTCTGCTGTCAAGTTTTGAATCGCGTTTATAATACTTGTTTACATTTGACCGGTATGTTGCTGAATGAGAAAGATCTGCACATTTCTACATTATTTTCGTGAAAAACTAGTAGAAATTTAACCTACGTTCGACAATGCAGCGACATGATGGAAATTATTATCGCGAGCGAAAGCGGGAGCTAGAAGAATTGGACCGAATATGCAATGAGCAACTTGCTGATGTTGATCTTGCCTCATCGAACATTCCATGGCCGGATCTCTTAGTAGGTGAGTGAGTGCCTTTTGTTTTGTAAATTGTATTATTTATTTAATCGTCGTTTTTTTTTAGAAAATCATCCAGCAGAAGTTCCAGAACTGTTGGCAGATTACACTTTTTTTTGCATTCTCTTCTAGTGGTGAAGGTGTATACGACAGTTTCATCGAATATGTAAACGAATAAGCTTTGTTCATAAGCTTTCTTTAAATTGTGCCCTCAGACATCTGGCTATTATAAGTCGCCTGTCCCGTTTCACGATTAGAGCTATCCTTGCTATAATACGAAAACACTTTCAAGCTCCTGTTCCAAAATCATCACAAACATTGATGAAAACACCAATTCAAGTTGGCAAGCAAATTTTCCCAATAAACGGTGGGCAAATGTGGTATCGCGAAATACAATCAGTGCTACAAAACTGTTTTGAGTAAGTATGCTTACATCCCTTGAGTGTATGTTTAATGTAATATTGATTATAAAATTCTTGCTTGCTTATAGGTATATATGTCCAGATGTAGATCAAATCACAATCGATGTTTCCATTGATGGACTGCCACTATTTAGGAAAAGTCGGAAAAATTTAATTCCGATTCAAATAAGAGTGGTAGAATTGTCCAGCATCCCGGTATTTGTGGTCGGTGTTTTTAGTGGATCGTCAAAGCCGGGTTGTTTGGAAGAATTCCTGAATCCATTAGTGAAGGACATTAACAACCTCATAGACAATGACATTAACATTGGCGATAAAATGTTTCCATTTTTCATGAGGGTTTTTGTCGCTGATGCACCAATGCAAGCATTTGTGAAAGGTTTGTAAGAATATAATGTCCAATTGCAAAAACTTCAATAATCTATCATAATAACTCATCATTTCCTTCATATCACCACAGCTACCATTAATTTTAATGGTAAACATGGATTGCACAGCAGTCGGAATATCAGTACCTTCTAAAAGAGGTAAAGTTATGACTTTTAATACTGTCAATGCCACGCCGCGTACTAACGAGAGTTTTAGAGGTAGGGATTGTGTTGAACATCACACAGAAACGTCACCTTTGGAAAAAAAATATCGTTTCAATATGGTCAAAGGCGTCCCTCCCAGTGACCGTCTTCATTTAATTGATGAAGGTGTCAATAAAAAAATCGACGAGGGCATAATACATAATAAGTTTGGTGACATTCATTTTGTAGTTTGGACACCCCGACACAGGGAAGTCGTTTCTGCTTTTATTATAAAGACACGACTTCCTTCTGAAGTGCCCCGTAGAATGCGGCACTTAAAAGAACTTGCTTTGTGGCAGGCCACAGAATTTAAGATTTTTCTGCATTATATAAGTATTGTAGTGTTCAAAGATTTTATGCGAAGTGAGGCATATAATCATTATCTTTTATATTTTTGTAGCATAACTATACTTAGTACTGTAGAATACAAACAACTTTGGCCTGTGGCGAAAAGAATGCTTGAAAAGTTTGTCAGACAGTTTAGTCACTTTTATGGTGTATCCAATGTTACAAGCAACGTCCATTACCTCCAACATGTTGCTGATGATGTTGAGGATTTAGGGTCGTTGGATTATTTTTCTGCATATAATTTTGAGAACAATATGCGATTCGTAAAACCATGCGTCAAATCGGGAACTAAAATTGTGGAACAGGTGGCTTCTAGATTAACAGAACAAAGTATTGTTCAAAAAGCCAGTCATCGTACGAAAACGAATTATCCACATTTAAAGAAAAAAGGTCATTTACAAGTAAGAGCCGATTACCAATTAGGACCCGAATTCAAAGATAGCTGGTTTCTTACACAAAACAAAAAAATTGTAAGATTTATAAAAGCTACCAAATCAACTACAAGCGATGCATTTAATATTTTAGGTGTAGAAGTTAGTTCTTGGGAGCAATTTTTCATCAACATCAATCAATTTAAATATCTTTAAAATTCATACAAATGTTCATACCACTCGTGTAGAGGTTTCATCAAGTAATGTTAAATGTAAATTAGTACCTATTTTTCTTCCTAGTCGTCCTCTTTCCCAGCTTCCTGTTAAACGATCCCCACAACCCGATTCAATGGTACTGTTCCCTCTCCTACACACTTACTAATGAGTAATGCATTAGTTACCTAGAAGTATTTAATTTTAGGAGAACTTTAAAGCTAGAAGAGTATTGTAGGTTACTAAGTTCTTTTATAAGTAAATATAAAATGAAAAATATGGTTATGATATTTGTTTGTGATAAAAAAGTGCATAATAAAGAGACACTGACGTACTTCCAAAATTTTGCTAGTTTAATATTGAATCGAGATTTTTCAATCATATGAAAGTGCTAGAGAACTGTCTTGGACCATCCGAGAAGAGGCTCCTCGCTGTGGGCATCCTCAGGACCATCTTCCTCAGGACCATGTTTAAGGGACGCATCCTCAGGACCATCTTCTTATTGGTTAAAATACCTACGCCGTCATGTCGGCATCCTAAGACATTCCAGACTTTTTCATTATCACGCAGCCGGATAATCTGTCCTTGCTACGATGGAACTGTGCCACTGCGCATTCCCAATTTTCGAGCATGGAGAGTGAAAGTGAAAGATGAACCACTAGCTTAATGAGTTGCACATCAAACTGTAGTTTCTGATACTGGCGATGGTCGGCAAGACGTAATGGGATATGTTATGAGAATACCTGACACATTCCCCACTGTGCGCAGGAGAGCACAATTATTTCGATGGCAAGATAAGGTGTAGCAGAACCTGTTGGTGATCAGATCTTGTATCATGCCAATCTCCTAGAAGCTAAAAATAACACTTTTGTTTATTATATTAAAGTAATACATGTTTTACGAATTCATATTGTTTTATTCAAATTCAGACGTTCTTCGAACCTCAATAATTCACTAAACTTCACTAATCACTGCCTTTCTTTTATGTTCGGCATGAACTACACTTTTTCTTATCCCTTTAATATTACATGCACTTTTCCTATTGTAAAGCTTATCTTTCAAATGTTTTTGAAAAGTTGCCTGGTCAATATTTCCACCAACAACCTTCAGTATTTTTACAACTTTTGGATATTTTTTCAAACCCAACTTATATCCTTTTTTAACAGCCCCAGCCCAGGTACAACTCGCAAAAAAGGTCTTGAAAACATTTTTCCCAAAGCGTCATGAATTCGTTGCTTTTCTTTGGTAGCAGTAATCTCGCCGGTAATGTAACGTACCATTGTTTGGAAGTTTTCCGAGAGAGAGAGAGATTATTTTCCCAACGCATCCAGCTCTTCCTTGCACACCAATTCTGATGCGTGGAAAACTGATCGCTGCATTGCTGAAGGCTGGTGTGCAATGGATGCAGTGACGACAGGCTGTTCCAGCTCTTTCCGGCACATTTTCTTAAGTTGCAGTTTTACATCTACTACTGCTGTGGTACGTTTGACGAAGATTCTGCTCGATTCGCTGATCACATATCGCGATTGCATCAATAATTGATTGTGTTTCCATAATTTGATATCTAAAACAAATGCATTAAAATTGCAAACATTTGCGTTATATACATTGAAGACAATAATTCTTCTGATTCTGAACCAGCAAAAATATACACCGCTCTTCTTTGAATTTCAATGTTGTCATTTATTGTCAAATCAATGCGACATATCGATATGAACAACTTTTGACAGCGATGTCACGCGACCACATTGTTTACACACCGGCAGATGAGCAAACAGCAAGCAACACACTCTTATAATTAATTTGTTTTTTCAGTGCGAATCGATTAAAACAATGCTGGTAAAAGCTGAGGTAAGTCGAACTAGTACTGTGGCAACCTTATACATCACCATCATCAATCAAAACTGATTGTAATACAAGCAATACTGCGGCATTCTGTGTACGGCATCATTGTATTGAAATGGTGTGCTTTCTACAATAATTTCCACTTTATGTTTTGTTTTCGTTTCAGGAGGTATATCACAACAACAAAAACAATGAATGATAGAACAATAAAAGGACTGCGGATAGAATTGTACATCGAAGTGTATATTTATTCATTATATGATGACATTGTAGGGCGAGAAGAAAGGGAAGCGAAAATGAATGGTGGGAGGGGAAGACAGGTAGGTGCTGTGAGGAGAAACGACCACGCAAACAATGAGACCCCAAATTTTGAGTGATTCTGGCCGAGGGGTATGAGGAAGCATGAGGAAGCAAGGAGAAACGCGCTGCGGTAAGAGCGCGCTTTCCCTACTAGCAATGAGAATGAAAAAGTGTGCGACTTTCAGGCGAGGGGCATGTAGAAGCATGGGGAGACGGTTGGAAATACGCGGAATTACGCGGCGGCGCGAGCGTGTTTTGGTTTCCACGCAGTTTTTGCACTCACACAATTACACATGTGTGAATGTGTGCGTTCTCTTTCAGCCTGCGCGCTCAGTTTGGTTTTCTCGCAGCGGCATGCGGGTATCGGTGTCTCGCTCGCACTAGTGCAGCGAGTGTTCCTCTGTGCGCTCCCCTTCTTGCCACCACACGAAATCGACAGTTCAGCTCAAGCGTTCGCCGTGAAAGGCTGCGCGCGTGTTAGCCTAAGTCCCGGGCGATCGAAGTTTCGCTAAGTGTTGAAGTGTTGTGCACATTGAAATGAAGCTGCGCTTATTTTTTATCATTTATCCTAAATGTGTGATTTGCGTTGCTTCATTTTAATATTTGTTTGCTGTATTGAACATCAACAACGGTATCCATGCAGATAGGCGACTATTTTAAATACGGCGATTTTTTTATATAATAATGTGTGTGATTTTGTGGCAAGATTGTGTGAAGCTATGTGTGAAAATGCCCCTTTTATTTGCAATAAAAGTGATAAAATATAAACCAAGTTTGATGTGTTCAAGATTTTGTTTTGATTCGGGTGCACCAAGTCCGAATGAAGGGAAGCGTACAGCGCTACGAAAGAAACGAGCGGGAGGGGGTGTCAGTCCAGCGCAGCGCAATTCGCTGGAATCAAGTGGGAGGGGGTACCAGTTCAGCGCTGCGCAAGCCGAAAGAAACGGGAAGGAAGGGGTATGAGGAAAATACGATGAAACAGCGCGAGCGAGCATTCTTTACAGCGAGAGCGCCTCGTGTATTTTAAAGGCAAGCAAGAGAGCGCATTCTCTCCGTGGTAGCGCTACATCCGCCATTTTTAATTTCGAGCCCAAAACAACGGACTTTGGATTCGATCTTGGGCCGGGCCCCCACCGCGTGTTTCTACCTACCCCTCGCCTGAAAATTTCGTTCTCTTTTTCTGTCGGGTTGCTTTTTGAGTGCGCTTGTCACTAACACAAAACGAAACCAGCGTATTGGAACAAGCCGTGTTTGATTGTGTGCGTATGTCGACGGCTATTTCAGCTGGAGAACTCGTTTTTTCTTTGCACCCATTTTTTGCCGTCTCATTCTTACTACCACATTCGATAGTGTGTTCATACAAAGTGGCAAAGTTTGACGTTTAGAATGTTGATGTTTTTAATCCCCTTGATTCTGCGTGATAATGTGTAAAAAAACTTGTTTTTGTGAAGTGTTTTAATGAGTTTAGTGTTACTTCGAAGTGCATAGTTAGTTGAAATATGAAAAGTGTTGGAAAACAAAGAGTTGTTGTGATATGTATGCCTGTTTGTACATCGGCCAAAGTGGTAAACAACATGTTGCATCGAGGTATAAGCTCTTTTTGCAAATGCAAAAGTATTATGCCATACCTAAATATTATGTAAGATATGTGAGAAAAGTGTTTGTATTTATGATTTACACGCGTTGTTCCATTTCACTCCCCGCCCATCCATTTGTGTACCGATAAAATAATAATAAGCCGGTCTCATGGTACAGTCGTCAACTCGCACGACTTAACAACATGCCCGTCATAGGTTCAAATCCTGAATAGACCGTGCCTATACGTAGGACTGACAATCCTGCTATGGGGGGTAATTAAAAACAAAGTCACTGAAAGCCATCCCCACAAGTGGGTACAGGCCAGGCCTTGACCGACAACGGTTGTTGAGCCAAAAAAAATAATAATAATAAAAATCGTGGCATATTGTTGTGCATATAATGTGTTTTATGTGCGGCTAGTTAATTTCGCTGCCGTGTTTAGCATACCGGACATGCAAATCGTGGGGTTGCGGACGCCAAACGAAATCTGAGGTGCAGCAATAACCGGGATCGAACGTGTACATCTTGGCTGGTCCGTCTTGGCTTTGTGATGAGCGGGTCGATCCGAACTTAGCGGGTCAGAGTCATCCAGTAGTCGTTCGGGTCGACCCGAAAGGTACAAGTAGGTAAAGTAGGTCGAAGCACCGGGTCGGAAATGCTTATACTTTTACGTACCTACTGATAATTCGGGTTGACCCAAACTCGCTGCACCCGCAGGTCGAATTTGATTCCTAAAGTGATCTAGCAACCCTTACTGCAACCATGGTTCGGGATCGATTCCGTCAGACTCCGGATCGTATCGTAAAATTAATTGTGTGTTCCACCCCAAGTATAGCTGAACCCACGAGAGCAGTAAGGACAGTTAATACTTTTGTTAGAAACCCGGTTATGAATGCCCGCCTGGCTAGTTGAATGCGGTTTACAAGATGAGGGAGCATTACCAGACTCCTTGTTTCGTAATCTAGACGCTGATGGCAATTATGAAGAGCAAGCCGTGTTGGCCTCCGTCAGATGTACTCGAGTCACACCAAAGCCTGAATATTCAAGCGAGACCACCATACAATTCATGCATAAATTATATTATGGCATTACATAAACGATCAAATTTTATTATGAGCGTGATTATTACAATCTAAATTAAAACAGTTCGATCTGGATATAGTATATATAGTAAACTTTTATTAAATAATTTGAAATTTAACAAATCCTGTTTTCCATACAAACGCATGCTTTTTAATTGAACTGTCAACCAAGTATCAAATGTTCAATTAAAAAGCATGCCAACTAGTAAGCGTTCAACTACAGTCAGAATTCAATAGTTGAACGTTTTTTAAGTTGGATTGCTTTTTAGTTGAACGCTCGATAGTTGGCTGACAGTTCAATTTAAAAGCATGCGTTTGTATGGGAATACCGGTTTTTGAAAATTTCACAAAATTCTCATGGCCTGCTGAGAAAAAAATCATTATTTTTTGTATGGAAAAACGTGTCAACTAAAAAGCACATATTCAACAGTATAGATCCATAGTAGGCAATGATAAAAAGCATC
This sequence comes from Anopheles arabiensis, assembly GCF_016920715.1. Classification (NCBI taxonomy): domain Eukaryota; kingdom Metazoa; phylum Arthropoda; class Insecta; order Diptera; family Culicidae; genus Anopheles; species Anopheles arabiensis. The sequence continues at coordinate 53,734,795 of NC_053518.1, forward strand.
ATGCTGAATTGTTTGGAGAGAGTAGTGAAGCTGAGTCAAGTAATATTCAGACAGCAACGTCAAATGTAGAGTTCAGTGAATACCCCTATTGTGGAAAGTGCAAAATTAAAAATTTAAATTTTGTGACCAATGGAAATTAAACACAATTATACTTTGATTCAATTATTATACATTTCTTGTCACTTGTCACTCATAGCGGCTGGTTGTGCTTTCTCACTCTGCTATTTCCAAGTTGATTTTAACCGCGATTTTCTTGGTGTTTAAGTGCTTGAACTGTTTTAGTTCGGTTAATTCGCACTCGCGCGTTCACGTATCACAAATTTGTGCGGCACCTGTGAATTTGTACGGTTCAACAAATAAACATTGCGATCCGCCTGCGGTTGTTGTGACCACTCACTGTGCTATTTTGCGATGGCGTCCGTGATCTGTAAGAAATGTGAAGGTGCTATTAGCAACGATCCAATTCCGTGCTTCGGTCTGTGTGAACACTATTACCACGATAAGTGCATTGGACTTTCAACCCCGCTCCTGCGTGATTTTAAGAAGTCACAAAATTTATTCTGGGCTTGCGCGGATTGTGCTCAGCGTTTGCGGGCCGTTGACACTTTACGCTTCTCGCACGGCCTTTCTCGTGATGCTGCCTACCTGTTGGAATCGTTGCAGTCCGATTTCCGCGATACCTCACGTTCTGTGCAGGCGACATCAGCTGGCTTGCGACTTGAACTTTCCTCTTCACTGGATTGTTTTAGAAACGAGATAGCTTTGATGAAACAGGAATCAGCATCGTCAATTCGTTCCGTGAAAGATTTCATCGACTCACTTACTGCTTCTCACTCAATGGAACGCAACTACTCACAGGCTCCACTACTCACAACGCTTGATGAAGTTAAGCATGGCATCAAGGGGCTTGATCTCATGCACCGTGAGTTTCTCACTTCCTTCAACTCACTAATGAACAAGCTCAACTCTCATCTTGCCACGCATACTACTACATCGAGTGCTCACCATTCCGCGATTCCTGCTACGCACTCAACGACCACGAATCCAGTTGCGGCCTCTAAGCTCACCCATCAAGCTGTTGGTGAGAATCCTTCCAAACGTCGATTGTTGGATCGCTCTCCCGACTCGTCGCCTACCAATACCGTTACACGCGCTATGCTGTCATCGGGTACAGGGTTGTCCTACAACAATATTACGACCGTTCCTGAACGCCCACGCCGTACTTGGGTCTTTATCTCCCGTATTGCTCCTGATACTCCGATTGAAGCGATCCGTGAAATGGCCTGTTCCAACATAGGGACAGACGACATCTTGGTATACAGCCTTGTACGACGCGACCGGGATCTTTCTACGCTCTCCTACGTATCTTTTAAAATTGGTGTACCGGATTCGCACCGGGCTATTGCTTTGGCTGCTTCAACCTGGCCTCGCGGGATCTCTTTTAAGGAGTTCATCGACCTTAATCCCCGCTCCGTCAATGTTTGGCGACCCACTACTGCAGCATCCCATGCACCTTCTGCGCCTGTTACCCGTGAATCGGATCATCATTCATCGCCACCTTCTATCAACCACACGACACAACTGCGAAACGCTGATTTCACTATTTCGCCCGATCATGGTCCTATGAGCTTGCCTTATACGCAGTACTTTCAGCAAGCGTAAACCGGCTGATCCGGCTGAAGATTTTCATGAACTACCGACTTTACCCGAATTGATGGAAGCTAACCCTGCATCTAATACACACAATCCGTCTGACTCTCTTCCGCCGTTAATAACTTGCAGCGAGAGCACTCCCGGCGCATCTCGCTCTCTCATTCCTTCGATCGATCGACTAAACATCTACTATCAAAACGTAAGAGGATTGCGCACAAAACTAGACGAGTTACGCCTCTCTCTATCTGAGCTTGATATGGATGTGTTGGTGTTAACTGAAACATGGCTCGATGGCTCAATTCCGTCCTCTCTTATCTCGGAGGATGCGTATGTCATCTATCGCTGCAACCGAAATTCTCTCAACAGTAACCGTTGCCGTGGTGGTGGTGTACTCATTGCCTGCTCTTCCGTGCTGAACACGTCAACTTTATCACTGCCGTTCGACTCGCTGGAGTCTGTTTGGACAATTGTTAAGCTTCAAAACCTTGCAATCTATATCGGCGCCGTTTACATCCCACCCGATTTGCGTTCTTCCGAAGTAGTCCTTGACGTTTTACATGAGAGTGTTAGTTTCGGTGCTGGCTTACGCACTCTCGCCCTGCATCCTCCCAACGAATACCTACGGCTCGTATGTTCAATTTTAGGAAATTGGACTACCAAAAGCTTCATCGTATATTAGCCGATACCGATTGGTCCTTTATTGATGCTGACTGTGACATAAATCAAGCTGTAGCAGCGTTTACTAATGTAATCACTTCCGCCTTCCCTTCCTGCTGTCCTCTCCTTAAACCCGCTCCTAATCCTAAGTGGTCGAACAGAGCTTTACGTCTATTAAAATCGGACAAAAACCGCGCTCAACGCGCCTACCGTTTAAATAATACTTTACACAATCTTTGTGTATATAAATATGCGGCTAAGGCTTATCGTCTTCTTAATCGCCATCTGTATCGTCGCTACGTTAGGCGTCTTCAAATGCGCTTCACTATTGATCCTGGGTCATTCTTTCGTTTTGCGAACTCTCGGCGAGGCTCTGCTAGCCTTCCATCCACCCTGTTTCTTGATCTGTCCTCTGCTACGTCCAATCCTAATATATGTAACCTGTTTGCCAAACATTTCTCTAGTGTATTTGTCGATCCTAGTACTTTTAAGGTTCCTTTGGACGTAGGCTTGTCTTACACGCCCTCTGATGTGATATCATGTAATTCAGTCGTTGTAAGTGAAAGCCCCTTGTCCCTGCCTGTGTTTTGAAAAAATGTGGCAATACCCTCACTACTATTCTCACTCGTCTTTTTTCTCGCTCGCTTAGTGTAGGGATTTTTCCTAGTCAATGGAAACTAGCTTGGCTTGTTCCCATTTATAAAAAAGGTGACCGCACACTAGCATCAAACTACAGAGGCATTTCTATTATTTGTGCGTGTTCTAAAATCCTCGAGTCAATTGTCCATTTATCTGTAATGCCTTGTGTAAAAAATTATATTTCTACGGAACAACACGGCTTTATGCCCAATCGCTCAGTGTCCACCAACCTAATGTGTTTTTTGTCTTCTCTATATCACTATCTGTCTAGTGGTAAGCAAGTAGACACTATCTATACCGATTTCAAAGCGGCATTTGACAGTATACCTCTATCATTACTTGTTGCTAAGCTTCGAAAACTAGGTTTCGGTGGCTCTATATTGCCGTGGTTCAACTCCTATCTTGAGAATCGTTCATATGCAGTTAAAATCTGTGGCTCTTTCTCTGAATGTTTTCTTAGTTCTTCGGGTGTCCCTCAAGGTAGTGTCCTTAGTCCCTTACTGTTCATTCTCTTCCTCAATGACTGTACTTCGATCCTTCCTCCTAACGGCTTCTTGCTATATGCGGATGACGTTAAAATTTTTCTTCCTGTATCTTCTACAGCTGATTGTCTAGTCCTTCAATCCTGGCTCTATAAATTCTCTACATGGTGTGCTTCTAACGGTTTAGTCCTGTGTCCTGAAAAATGTTCTGTCTTGTCTTTCTTCCGATCTTCTACAAGTATAACTCATGCTTATAGTGTCTGTGATGCCCCTATTCCCCGTGCGTCCTTGTCTAAGGATCTTGGCGTCTTCTTTGACCCGAGTCTTTCTTTCAAGGAGCACACGGACTATGTCATCAACAAGGCCAACAAAAGTCTTGGTTATATTTGTCGCATGTCCACTGAAATTCGTGATCCTTTTTGTCTTAAGTCCCTTTATTGTTGTTGGGTCCGTTCCGTACTGGAATATGCCTGTGTCATCTGGTCTCCTGTTCAACTATCTCTGCTCCAAAGGATTGAGAGGATCCAGAGACGTTTTACAAGGATCGTATTTCGTAGGTCGCTGGGTCATCACTCTATTCCGCTTCCTTCGTATGACGATAGATGCACTCTATTAGGCCTTGCCAAGTTGGAGCACCGCCTCTCGGTCGCTCAGGCTTCTTTCGTCGCTGGCATATTGCTCAATACGATTGATACTCCTTCACTTCTGTCGCGCTTACATTTGTATGCACCTTGTCGCACCTTACGTTATCGTTTTCGTCTCCAGTTACCTATATGTCGTACACGTTTTGCTCGCAATGAGCCTTTTGTAAGAGCTATGTCGTCTTTTAATAGTACTTCTGATCTGTTCGATTTCAACATATCCTATCCTATCTACCGATCCCGTCTTCACTCCTTTTCCGTACCATAAACTCCTTCCAACTCCTTCGTGAATAATTGTATACTATAGTCAGTAAGCACTATTGCTGTAACCCAACGTGGCCGAGCAATTAATAAAATAAAAATAAATAAATAAATAAATAAATAAATAAATAAATAAATAAATAAATAATACTTATTCTTTATCTACTCATTGCAGAGAACCATCCTTGTCCATTTGATGAATACATCTTGCAAGATGAATACGTCAGTGATTTGATTACTATCGATGCATTCGACGATACGGAAGTACATGAAGAGGTCGACGAAGATTAAGATGAAGCTGAGGAAACTATTCACTGTACACAAGAGTCTCAACACGAGGAGGAACCATTTGATGAGCTTATTCGAAATTGATCATTAAAAACATACCAAACACTTCAAGCTCTAAATCAACTATTAGACATTTTACGTAAAAAACGGACTATCAGCTGCCGAAAGATGCGCGCACGTTGCTTAAGACAAGGCAATGTGGAAAAGAAACGTACCCCCTATAGCAGGGGGAGAATTTTGATTCCCTGGGGTACGATAGGTTCTCTAGGATCACTTTCGGTAAGAAAGCAATAGTATTAAATACGATGGTTACTTTAATTAATATTATATGTTTTTTGTCTGCATTTTGTATCTTTACAGCGATGTGCCACCAAGAGTCAGCAAATTTTCGTTGAACCTCTTCAATTGATGGACTTCCACTGCACAAGAGCACTGGAAAACAGTTTTGGCCCATATTAATGAGCATTCAAGAAATGCCGGAAGTTCCAGTATTGATGGTTGGCAACTTTTTTTGGTGAATCGAAACCAAAGATATGAAGCGTAAATTAGTAGCTAATTAAACAGGTAATAGCAGTTTAGTGTTTGTTCCATTTCTTAGAACATTTAATAATTAGAGGTAAAATGTAATTTAAACTATTTTTTAGAAATAACATCGAGCATATTCACATGTTAATACTATGTACTAACGATGTTCGTTTTATCACAGTCTTAGAATCATAAATGTTTGTAAATCGATATGTTTCTGTTGCATGAAACAAAATAGAAAAAAAGGTTTAAGTAAACGTTTCATTACATATAATTATCATAACCAGAGTTATCACATAAATATTCCTTTGTTTTCTTGTAGTTCTAAAATATGTTTACCCTGATATTTCCCGATCACAGTAAGTGATTTAATTTTCACATTCGATAAAACAAAAGTATACCGAAAAAAATTAAATAAATATCATAGCATATTTACATTTTTCGTTATTCTATTCCGGTTTGATCTCATTAGATAATAATAGAGTTTATACACGTGTTTAAAAAACAGTAACTCATCACTCATCGCCTAGTATGACATACACTCTTTCGCTCGTCTTTCATGTTAATACGTTCATGTGCATGCTTAAGTTTACGCTTAAAAAAATCGTGTACATAATTCATGTCCACTTCAATTCCCAAATGGTTAGTGGCGACAGCTTTCATAAGCCGCAATACATTAATGTATCGTTCGAAAGGAATTTTTGTTCCAGCCGAACCGTCCCAGCTGCACGTTTCAAAGATTTTTTTTTCAAATAAAATATTTATAGCCTGGTGTAGCCTATTGTTTGCATCTTGACGGTCGATCTGAGAATCTATTTTATGTATATAAGAATAGAAAAAAAATCATCAGCTCCTAATCTTTGTTCAACGTCATCGAACTTCGCTCGATACAACAGTGAGTTCAAAGGCCTGAGTATTTCTGCGCGTTCCTTGCATTGGTTGTACGATGGAAAGTATGTCCATCGTATAAACCAAAATTTGTGCGTTACGAGCATTCAACCTAATGAGCGTATTCCGGCAGCGCACGCAACAATTATGTCCATGGCACTCGGAGGGCAATGGCATACTTGGGGAATCCAAACTCCCTGCAACTGTGTCACGCAAAAGCACAGCTGAAGTCAACGGTTGCTGTCGCCCGACAATACCAGTCGGTTCTGGTTGTGCAGCAGACACCGTCGGCTCGTTCTCGTTAAAACAAGCCGATGTGTTTTGCAATTGTCAATCAGCCGCATCAACACTCATATCATCTGACACGAGTGAGTCGAGCAGCTGTGCCACAACTGCATCATCACCACCGGATGCCGCCGCTTGCAACGACGAATGGACAGTTGAGCTTGGCTGCACCTCCCCGATGCGCCGAGCGATTCCGGGCGGTCGAGCCGCAACAGCAACACCACCACCGGCAGCCGCTTGCACCGTTGAACGTGCAGCTGAACTCTGCTGTTGTCCGTCGTTGCGTCGAGCGATACCGGGTGGCCGTGTCACACCAGCAACTCCACCACCGGAAGCCGCTTGCAACGACGAATGGACAGCTGAACTCGGCTGTTGCCCTTCGATGAGTCGAACGGTACCGTGTGGCCGTGTCACAACAGCAACACCACCACCGGAAGCCGCTTGCACCGTTGAACATCTAGCTGAGTTCGACTGTAGTCCGTCGTTGTGCCGAGCGCTACCGCCCAACCGGCATTATCGCGCGATTTTTATGTGTATCTATAATTTTTCTCATTCTAACATTCAGAAAATTTTTCACTCTGTCTTGCTCTTCTGGGTGTTGGTCACTTTTTGCTCGCAACTTGGCTGTGTTTCACCAACCATCCTCATGTTGCATATGGTTCTTCTCTTTCCATCGTTCGAGAGAAACTCTTGTGTCTCGCTTTTCTGGGACTTGTCCAATTTCGCTTGCTACACCAAACGTTCACGCAAGCGATCTTCTCTCGTCCGCTCTTTGTATCATCTTGCAGGTACACCCCGATATACGCTATTAATGCGGACCGGAGGCAATAGCGTATCTCGAATATTAGCAAATGTCGAGTTTTCAGTCAAATTATAGCTAATTTTCGTATAATTTTGCTTGAAGTGGTAGGATTTACCACTTAAATAGTTATTTGATCTGATTCAACTGAAGATTACAATTGTACACCTTTTGAAATGGTTTTTAATATTCGATCAAAAGGGAATTTATTTTGAACTTGATATTCGATGTGTCTAATTAGTACAATTTGCTCAAAGAACTTTCAAATTTAGAAAAAAAGCTTATAGCGAAATCGCGTATATCGAGTATGGCGTATATCGGGGAATACCTGTATAGTCACCCGAAGAAGGCGCTGCTTCGCGTTCACATGAAAATGTGGTAGTGTGATATCAAGTTTGCAAGCGGTAGGCTATGTCGATGCGTGCCCGTTTTTTTCTCTCGTGAAACCAGTACGGAAAAACTATTTGGTAAGTACAGCTTTTAATAAAGGATTATATCAATCTGTATCAAACTGAATGGTATTAATAATTGGTGATATCAAATCAATTTCGTTTTCTATAGCAAATCGTAACACACGCACAAACGGAAGTGAGCACGGACCACGATAGAAATAATCAATTGGTTGGTAAGTATCATGCTTCGCGTTAAATGGAACAGCGGTTTTCAATATAGATAATATTTCCCTCTTTCACCAGCAGTGCCAAAAACAAAAGGACAGGAGAGGCAGGAACGATCATTCAACGCGTTAGCGCCGGACGAAGGAGAAGCGGCAGGAAGGCAGGAACGATCCTCCAACGTGCTAGCGCCTGGTAGAGGAGAGGCGGCAGGAAGGTAGGGACGATCATCCAGCACGCTAGCGCAGCACCTGGGAGCAGCGAGGGGGAGGCAAGCAGGAAGAATTTTTAACGCGTGCACACCATTCGACGAAGACAACGCTGGATGAAAGGAAGAACGAGGAGAGAAGACAGGCAAGACGGGTACGTGTGTATGCTGCACCGGTTTTCGGCAGTGTGAATTGTGTGAGTATGTAAATTTGTATGTGCGAGTAAGAAGGTAAAATAAAGAGCGTAAGCATGTGCGGAATCGACAAATGAGAGCAAGAGCTTTGTAGGGAGAATGAAGAGAATGAAAGAAATTGAGAAGGGATGTAGCATACAGAAACCAAATGTATGATACACGCTGTCACACGGTTGGAAAAACCTTCTCTATAGTTCTGCTATCGAGAACGATTTGACCGCGCTATAGAGAACACTTTTTCAATACAAAAAAAACCAGTTGCAACGTGACAATGTCGGTTGGGCGGGTGGCCGTGTCACACTAGCAACATCACCACCACCCAACCGGCATTATCGCGCGATTTTTATGTGTATCTATCATTTTTCTCATTCTAACATTCAGAAATTTTTTCACTCTGTCTTGCTCTTCTGGGTGTTGGTCACTTTTTGCTCGCAACTTGGCTGTGTCACTTGGCTGTGTTCTCTTTCCATCGTTCGAGAGAAACTCTTGTGTCTTGCTTTTCTGGGACCTATCCAATTTCGCTTGCTACACCAAGCGTTCATGCAAGCGATCTTCTCTCGTCCGCTCTTTGTATCATTGTACAGGTACTCCCCGATATACGCTATTAATGCGGAGGCAATAGCGTATCTCGAATATTAGCAAATGTCGAGTTTTCGGTCAAATTATAGCTAATTTTCATATAATTTTGCATGAAGTGGTAGGTTTTAGCCACTAAATTAGTTATTTGATATGATTTCAACTGAATATTACAATTGTACACCTTTTGAAATGATTTTTAATATTCGACCAAAAGCGAATTTATTTTGAACTTGATATTCGATGTGTCAAATTAGTACAATTTGCTCAAAGAACTGTCAAATTTAGACAAAAAGCGTACAGCTAAATCGCGTATTTCGAGTATGGCGTATATCGGGGAATACCTGTATAGTCACCCGAAGAAGGCGCTGCTTCGCGTTTATATGAAAAAGTGGTAGTGTAAAATCAAGTTTGTAAACAGAAGGACGCGTCGATGCGTGCTCGTTTTTTCTCTCGTGAAACCAGTACGGAAAAAAATTATTTGGTAAGTACAGCTTTCAATAAAGGATTATATCAATCTGTATCAAACTAAATGGTATTAATAATTGGTGATATCAAATCAATTTCGTTTTCTATAGCAAATCGTCACACACGCACAAACGGAAGTGAGCACGGACCACGATAGAAATAATCAATTGGTTGGTAAGTATTATGCTTCGCGTTAAATGGAACAGCGGTTTTCAAAATAGATAATATTTCCCTCTTTCACCAGCAGTGCCAAAAACAAAAGGACAGGAGAGGCAGGAACGATCATGCAACGCGTTAGCGCCGGAAGAAGGAGAAGTGGCAGGAAGGCAGGAACGATCCTCCAACGTGCTAGCGCCTGGTAGAGAGGCGGCAGGAAGGTTGGGACGATCATCCAGCACGCTAGCGCAGCATCTGGGAACAGCGAGAGGGAGGCAAGCAGGAAGAATTTTTAACGCGTGCACACCATTCGACGAAGACAACGCTGGATGAAAGGAAGAACGAGGAGAGAAGACAGGCAAGACGGGTACGTGTGTATCCCGCAACGGGTTTTCGGCAGTGTGAAATGTGAGTATTGAAAAGTGTATGTGTGAGTAGAGGTAAAGAGGTAAAATAAAGAGCGAATGTGTAGAACGGAAAAATGAGAGAGAGTCTGTTTTTGTTTTGGGAGAGGAGAGAATGAAAGAAATTGAACAATAATGTAGCATACAGAAACTGTATGATACACGCTGTCGCACCGTTGCAGAAACGTGCTCTTTAGTGCTGCTAATGAGCACGATTTGAGCATGTTTTGAGCCCGTTTTTTCTCATACAAAATTGTAAAATGTCGCGCGATAATGTCGGTTGGGCAGAAGCCGCTTGCCACGTTGAACGTGCAGCTGAACTCGGCTGTTGTCCGTCGATGCGTCGAACGGTACCGGGCGGCCGTGCACCAACAACAACACTTCCACCGGCAGCTGCTTGCAACGATGAATAGGCAGCTGAACTCGGCTGCAGATCACCGATGTGTCGAGCGATTCCGGGCGGCCGTGCCGCAACAGCAACGCCACTACCAGAAGCCGCTTGCACCGTTGAACGTGCAGCTGAACTCGGCTGTTGTCCGTCGATGCGTCGAACGGTACCGGGCGGCCGCATCACAGTAGCAACGCCACCACCAGAAACCGCTTGCATCAGCGAATATACAACTGAACTCGGCTGCTGGTCCCCAATGCATCGAACAGTTCCGGACGGCAGTGTCACAACAGTAACACCACCACCAGCAGCTACTTGCAACGGCGAATATGCTACTGAAGTCGGTTGTTGCTCACCAAGGCGTCGGACGATTTCAAACGGCAGTGTCACAACCGTATCACAACCACCAGCAGTCACTTCCCAACCGACATTATCGCGCGACATTTAACAATTTTGTATAAGAAAAAACGGGCTCAAAACGTTATCAAATCGTGCTCATTAGCAGCACTAAAAAGCACGTTTCTGCAATGGTGCGACAGCGTGTATCATACAGTTTCTGTATGCTACATTATTGTTCAATTTCTTTCATTCTCTCCTCTCTCCCAAAACAAACACAGACTCTCTCTCATTTTTCCGTTCTACACATTCGCTCTTTATTTTACCTCTTTACCTCTACTCACACATACACTTTTCAATACTCACACAATGCGCACTGCCGAAAACCCGTGCGAGATACACACGTACCCGTCTTGCCTGCCTTCTCTCTTCGTTCTTCCTTTAATCCAGCGTTGTCTTCGTCGAATGGTGTCCACACGTTAAAAATTCTTCCTGCTTGTCTCCCTCTCGCTGCTCCCACATGCTGCGCTAGCGTGATGGATGATCGTCCCTACCTTCCTGCCGCCTCTCCTCTACCAGGCGCTAGCACGTTGGAGGATCGTTCCTGCCTTCCTGCCGCTTCTCCTTCTTCCGGCGCTAACGCGTTGAATGATCGTTCCTGCCTCTCCTGTCCTTTTGTTTTTGGCACTGCTGGTGAAAGAGGGAAATATTATCTATTTTGAAAACCGCTGTTCCATTTAACGCGAAGCATGATACTTACCAACCAATTGATTATTTCTATCGTGGTCCGTGCTCACTTCCGTTTGTGCGTGTGTTACGATTTGCTATAGAAAACGAAATTGATTTGATATCACCAATTATTAATACCATTCAGTTTGATACAGATTGATATAATCCTTTATTAAAAGCTGTACTTACCAAATAGTTTTTCCGTACTGGTTTCACGAGAGAAAAAACGGGCACGCATCGACGTAGCCTACCGCTTGCAAACTTGATATCACACTACCACATTTTCATGTGAACGCGAAGCAGCGCCTTCTTCGGGTGACTATACAGGTATTCCCCGATATACGCCATACTCGAAATACGCGATTTAGCTGTACGCTTTTTGTCTAAATTTGACAGTTCTTTGATCAAATTGTACTAATTTGAGAAATGGAATGTCAAATGGAAAATAAATTCCCTTTTGGTTGAATATTAAAAACCATTTCAAAAGGTATAACATTGTAATCTTCAGTTGAAATCAGATCAAATAACTAATTTAGTGGCTAAAACCTACCACTTCATGCAAAATTATACGAAAATAAGCCATAATTTGACTGAAAACCTTGAAATTTGACTTTCTCTAATCCTCGAGATACGCTATTGCCTCCGGTCCGCATTGATAGCGTATATCGGGGAGTACCTGTACAATGATACAAAGAGCGGGCGAGAGAACGCTTGCGTGAACGATTGGTGTAGCAAGCGAGATTGGATAAGTCCCAGAAAAGCGAGACGCAAGAGTTTCTCTCTAACGATGGAAAGAGAAGAGCCATATGAAACATGAGAATGTTTGATGTGACACAGAAAAGTTGCAAGCAAAACCAGACCAACACCCAGAAGAGCAAGACAGAATGAAAATTTTTCTGAATGTTAGAATGAGAAAAATGATAGATACATAAAATCGCGCGATAATGCCGGTTGGGCAGCAGTCACTTCCCAACCGACATTATCGCGCGACAATTAACAATTTTGTATAAGAAAAAACGGGCTCAAAACGTTATCAAATCGTGCTCATTAGCAGCACTAAAAAGCACGTTTCTGCAATGGTGCGACAGCGTGTATCATACAGTTTCTGTATGCTACATTATTGTTCAATTTCTTTCATTCTCTCCTCTCTCCCAAAACAAACACAGACTCTCTCTCATTTTTCCGTTCTACACATTCGCTCTTTATTTTACCTCTTTACCTCTACTCACACATACACTTTTCAATACTCACACAATTCACACTGCCGAAAACCCGTGCGAGATACACACGTACCCGTCTTGCCTGCCTTCTCTCTTCGTTCTTCCTTTAATCCAGCGTTGTCTTCGTCGAATGGTGTCCACACGTTAAAAATTCTTCCTGCTTGTCTCCCTCTCGCTGCTCCCACATGCTGCGCTAGCGCGCTGGATGATCGTCCCTACCTTCCTGCCGCTTCTCCTCTACCAGGCGCTAGCACGTTGGAGGATCGTTCCTGCCTTCTTTCCTCTCCTGTTCTGTTGTTTTCGGCACTCCTAGGGATAGAGGGAAATATTAAATATTTTGCCAACAGCTGTTCCATTTCACGCGAAGCGCAATACTTACCAATCAATTGAATATTGTTTCTATCGTGGTCCGTGCTCACTTCCGTTCGTGCGTGTGTTAGGATTTCTATAGAAAACGAATATTATTTGATATCACAATTATTAATACCATTTAGTTTGATAAAGATTGATGTAACTCTTACTTAAAGGCTGTACTTACCAAATAGTTTTTTCGTAGTGGTTTTGCGAGAGAAAAAACGAGCACGCATCGACTGGCAAACTTGATTTCACGCGGTTCTTCTGCTTGCAAACTTGATATCACACTACCACTTTTTCATGAGAGCGCGAAGCAGCGCCTTCCTCGTGTAGATATACAGGTATTCCTCGATATACGCCAGACTCGAAATATGTGATTTCGCTATACGCTTTTTTTTTAAATTTGACAGTTCTTTGATCAAATTGTACTAATTTGAGAAATGGAATGTCAAATGGAAAATAAATTCCCTTTTGGTTGAATATTAAAAACCATTTCAAAAGGTATAACATTGTAATCTTCAGTTGAAATCAGATCAAATAACTAATTTAGTGGCTAAAACCTACCACTTCATGCAAAATTATACGAAAATAAGCCATAATTTGACTGAAAACCTTGAAATTTGACTTTCTCTAATACTCGAGATACGCTATTGCCTCCGGTCCGCATTGATAGCGTATATCGGGGAGTACCTGTACAATGATACAAAGAGCGGGCGAGAGAACGCTTGCGTGAACGATTGGTGTAGCAAGCGAGATTGGATAAGTCCCAGAAAAGCGAGACGCAAGAGTTTCTCTCTAACGATGGAAAGAGAAGAGCCATATGAAACATGAGAATGTTTGATGTGACACAGAAAAGTTGCAAGCAAAACCAGACCAACACCCAGAAGAGCAAGACAGAATGAAAATTTTTCTGAATGTTAGAATGAGAAAAATGATAGATACACATAAAAATCGCGTGATAATGCCGGTTACCCCGGTACCAAAATCCATGCGACTTTTCGCTAACGGATTGATTAAATGGCGCCCGATTAGACGATCCGATAGAAGCACTTTTCAGGCTTAACGGATTGAGCGAGATACACCGTCGCGGCGACACGATACATGTTGCATACATGTATACCACATTTCAAGAGCCCCCCCTCACTTTTTTTCGGATAGCAATGAGTTCAAACACACTTACGAATCCGTTGTTCATTTTTTTTTATTTTCTACTTTCTTTTTCTAAGCACATTCTTTCATTCATACACACACACACTGGTATTTTTCGAAGTATTTTTTTTTCTTCTTGAAAAATAAAAAAACTAACGCACACAAGGAGACCCACGGGAGAGTGCGAAACGACAAAGAAGAGAAAACACACACACACCTTCTCCTCCCCATGGTGTTTTTCGCAAGGTGATCCCGTAGGAGAACGCGAACGCAAAAACACAAACAGACAAAGCCACGCACGCATGCAGGCTAGCACACAAACACACACCTCACTCCTCCCCCCCTCGTGTTTCCCCCCCACCCCCTTTTGATTCCGTAGGAGATCGCGAAACAGCAAAAAACACACTCACAACCACGTACGCATGCAAGCACACATACACACACATACACATACACCTACCCCTCCCCCTCTCTTGGTGTTTTTCACAAGGTGATCCCGTAGGATCTCGTTAAGCGAAGCGGCAAAAACACACACAGCCACGCACGCAGGCATGCACACACATACACACACACAGACGCGCGTGCGCATGCACGCACGAACGCACGAGGGAGCGTAAATGAAGAACGTATAGAACCTACGTTACCGGTCTCCCCCTCCCGTGTTCTCGTTCTCCGACAAGGCTGAGGTGTGCACGTTTGTGCGTGTACCTTTGCCATCCCTCCTCTCCTTCCTCATCCGTTGACCGTTCGTTGTAAGCTGGAGGATGAGTTCAGCGCTGTTGAAGAAATGAAAGTTAAGAATAAGATTACTCACTCTTTTTTGGTCTGCTTTGTGTGTTATCATAACTTACCTTATTGCAAACAAAATCCGGAATGAAGCTCCTCGTTTAGAATATTCCGCATTCGATCACATCCTCGGCGATGCTCGACGCCATCAGTGGATGAAAGCAGGAAAAGAAATAAATAAAAGCATCAGTCACCTTCAGCATCATCTTACTCTCACACTTTTACATCGGTTGATGATTCTTACCTTTTCAAATTCACCAAAACAAACAGCGATGGAACCAAATCCAGAACACCAAAATCACACACGATTTCTGGAGCAAACCGACACATCCTCCCCCTCCAATTGTTTGCCACAGACTGACGTGTGTGTGAGCAGCAATGTTCTTGATGCGGTGAGCAACGGTAAAGCACACACAAGAAGAAGCGAGACGGCTATACGAGTAGCGACTTACGCCGCCGCACACACAGCGTGTGTCATAATTTTAAGCGCGAAAATCTTAAAATTTAAGTTATTCATGACAAATTGTATCGACATTTTCATACTCTGACGAACTTTTACGAAAGATATGTAAAAACTTAATGTAGTGCAATTAAATTTAGTGCAATATCATTAGCAGAACATAACATTTTGATATTTGTTTGTAAATTCAGATCCTAAGAGCTACTACTTTTTTGAACAATAAGTGTAGAAACACAAATTTTGTCTGAGTCCAGAACAGCAACAGGGAAGATGTCGTACCCTGAGTGTGGAGATGTGTGTGTGTATGTGGTGAACGTTGCCGCGTCAAGCGTGCTGTAGGATACAATGCGTGTAGGAGGGGGTAAAATCGCTTGGCTCATTGAAAATACAGGCAAAGTTGGCGCGAAGAAAACGCAACACTGCGGATTGTATGGAAAATGTTGCGCGTTCAATCCGATTGCCATGCGATTGTCCTGGGGGTACCCCGGTACCAAAATCCATGCGACTTTTTGCTAACGGATTGATTCAATGGCGCCCGATTAGACGATCCGATAGAAGCACTTTTCAGGCTTAACGGATTGAGCGAGATACACCGTCGCGGCGACACGATACATGTTGCATACATGTGTACTACATTTTAAGAGCCCCCCTCGCTTTCTTTCGGATTGCAATGAGTTCAGACACACTTAAAACTTCGTTTAACATATTTTATATTCGTTTTTTATTTTTAACTTTCTTTTCTGAAGTACATTCTTTCATACACACATCCTCCCCACTGGTATTTTTCGAAGATTTTTTGAAGAAACTAAAAAAAAACTAACGCACACAACTAGATCCGCGAGAGAATCGGCAAAGAAAAAAAAAACACATACACACACACACCTCCTCCTCCCCTTAGTGTTTTTCGCAAAGTGATCCCGTAGAACGTGAACGCAAAAACACACACACACAAAGCACGCAGGCAAGCACACACACACTCCTCCCCCCCCACCCATTCGTGTTTTCGCAAGGTGATTCCGTAGGAGATCGCGAAACAGCAAAAAACACGCACACAGCCACGCACGCATGCAAGCACACATACACAGCCACGCACGCATGCAAGCACACATACACACACATACACAGCCACGCACGCATGCAAGCACACATACACACACATACACAGCCACGCACGCATGCAAGCACACATACACACACACATACACATACACCTACCCCTCCCCCTCTCTTGGTGTTTTTTGCAAGGTGATCCCGTAGGATCTCGTTATGCGAAGCGGCAAAAACACACACAGCCACGTACGCAGGCATGCACACACATACACACACAAAGACACGCGTGCGCATGCACGCACGAACGCACGAGGGAGTGTAAATGAAGAGGTTCAATACGTTACCGGTCTCCCCCTCCCGTGTTCTCGTTCTCCGACAAGGCTGATGTGTGCACGTTTGTGCGTGTACCTTTGCCGTCCCTCCTCTCCTTCCTCATCCGTTGACCGTTCGTTGTAAGCTGGAGGATGAGTTCAGCGCTGTTGAAGAAATGAAAGTTAAGAATAAGATTACTCACTCTTTTTTGGTATGCTTTGTGTGTTATCATAACTTACCTTATTGCAAACAAAATCCGGAATGAAGCTCCTCGTTTAGAATATTCCGCATTCGATCACATCCTCGGCGATGCTCGACGCCATCAGTGGATGAAAGCAGGAAAAGATACAAAGAAAAGCATCAGTCACCATCAGCATCATCTTACTCTCACACTTTTACATCGATTGATGATTCTTACCTTTTCAAATTCACCAAAACAAACAGCGATGGAACCAAATCCAGAACACCAAAATCACACACGATTTCTGGAGCAAACCGACACATCCTCCCCCTCCAATTGTTTGCCACAGACTGACGTGTGTGTGAGCAGCAATGTTCTTGATGCGGTGAGCAACGGTAAAGCACACACAAGAAGAAGCGAGACGGCTATACGAGTAGCGACTTACGCCGCCGCACACACAGCGTGTGTCATAATTTTAAGCGCGAAAATCTTAAAATTTAAGTTATTCATGACAAATTGTATCGACATTTTCATACTCTGACGAACTTTTACGAAAGATATGTAAAAACTTAATGTAGTGCAATTAAATTTAGTGCAATATCATTAGCAGAACATAACATTTTGATATTTGTTTGTAAATTCAGATCCTAAGAGCTACTACTTTTTTGAACAATAAGTGTAGAAACACAAATTTTGTCTAAGTCCAGAACAGCAACAGGGAAGATGTCGTACCCTGAGTGTGGAGATGTGTGTGTGTATGTGGTGAACGTTGCCGCGACAAGCGTGCTTTAGGATACAACGCGTGTAGGAGGGTAAAATCGCTTGGCTCATTGAAAATACAGGCAAAGTTGGCGCGAAGAAAACGCAACACTGCGGATTGTATGGAAAATGTTGCGCGTTCAATCCGATTGCCATGCGATTGTCCTGGGGGTAGGTACCAATGAGCCAAGCGATTTTACCCCCTCCTACACGCATTGTATCCTTGTATCATTGTATGTTCTGGACTCAGACAAAATTTATGTTTCTACACTTATTGTTCAAAAAAGTAGTAGCTCTTAGGATCTGAACTTACAAACAAATATCAAAATGTTATGTTCTGCTAATGATATTGCACTAAATTTAATTGAGCTACATTAAGTTTTTACATATCTTTCGTAAAAGTTCGTCAGAGTATGAAAATGTCGATACAATTTGTCATGAATAACTTAAATTTTAAGATTTTCGCGCTTAAAATTATGACACACGCTGTGTGTGCGGCGGCGTAAGTCGCTACTCGTATAGCCGTCTCGCTTCTTCTTGTGTGTGCTTTACCGTTGCTCACCGCATCAAGAACATTGCTGCTCACACACACGTCAGTCTGTGGCAAACAATTGGAGGGGGAGGATGTGTCGGTTTGCTCCAGAAATCGTGTGTGATTTTGGTGTTCTGGATTTAGTTCCATCGCTGTTTGTTTTGGTGAATTTGAAAAGGTAAGAATCATCAACCGATGTAAAAGTGTGAGAGTAAGATGATGCTGATGGTGACTGATGCTTTTCTTTGTATCTTTTCCTGCTTTCATCCACTGATGGCGTCGAGCATCGCCGAGGATGTGATCGAATGCGGAATATTCTAAACGAGGAGCTTCATTCCGGATTTTGTTTGCAATAAGGTAAGTTATGATAACACACAAAGTGTAGTAGCGTGTCCGCTGTTGTCGGTCGTCGTACATGAATAATCCTGTTAGTCGTGTCTTCGTGCGTCTCGACTGTGTGTGTGTCTCGGGGTTCGACAACCCAATTAACAATTTCATAAGGTCAATGTAACGCCAAAGGTGTATATATAAAGTAATATGCTACAATCCCCCCCTTTTTATAAATATTTATTTGTGTCTAATCATAATGTGGAAATTCCATATTGCCCTTTATTTGTCCTGTAGGTGTAACATTTATAACAGTAAATGTATCATAGTGAAAAAGCTAATATGATATGTAGTCACGATGTCTTACTGGAGGTTGGACCACCCGTTTGGATGAACCAGGCTCTGATAGCGTCTTAGGCGAATTGCTACTCGAACCAAGGATGTTATCTGCAGATGAATCTGTCCGCAATAATCCGCTTGAAGAAGCTTCATTTATCTTTTTGAGATGTGCGGAGCTTCTCCTGTATTCTTTCCCTGTTTCCTTCGATTTAATAATTGTGTTTGTACCTATCTTATGACGGACGATAAATTCTTCGTTACTGAACTCCGTATCTAGTTTGTTCGTTTTCCATATTCTCTTAGCCAACACTTCGTCCCCTTCTTCAATCGAGCTTTCTTGCGCACCCCGTCGCTTATCAGCATATTGTTTCCCTTTCTCTTTTATAAACGTGTCTCTATCTCTTACTTCCGGGTTCTCCTGAAAAGATGACAATAACGGTAATTTGCCCTTGATCCGTCGACCAAACATGATTTCTCCCGGAGATTTTCCCGTAGTCGGATGCTTGGTTGAATGGTATGTTAGTAGGTACTGATATAATTCCCGACGCTAGTCTTGTCCAAGTTCTTGGGATATACGCAACCGTTTTAAAATTGATCGATTTTGACGTTCGACCTCTCCGTTCGATTGAGGCCAATAGGGAATGGTATTCATGAGTTTAATACCATTCGCCTCACAAAACTCCTTCCATTCCGTACATTCTTTGCTAAGTTGTGGCGCGTTGTCAGCTTTCAGTGCAATTGGAATGCCGTACCGACTAAACATTGTTGAAAGTTCTTTTATAACATCGCTGGTAGTTGTGGTTTCCATTTCACACACTTCCATGAATCGGCTGTAGCAATCAATTACTACTAGGAGATGTTGTTCTTCTGGGAGAGGACCGAGAAAATCTAAGGTAATTGTGTGCCAAGGAGAAACAGGTAATTTACTTCGTTGTAAGGGTTCCGGAGGTGCTGGTGCCCCTACAAGTGTACAGCCTCAGCAATTCTTAACAAATTGTTCCACCTGTCCATCCATCTTTGGCCACCAAACATGAGATCTTAGATGATTTTTCATCATAGTGATGCTTGGGTGTCCCTCATGGCCCGTTTTCAGCACATTATCCCTTAAAGCTAATGGTACGACAATCCGATCTCCTCTAAGAAGAACTCCTCCTAGTTCACATAATTCATTGGCAATCACACGGTACTCGATAGGTAGCTCTTGTGTTTTTCCCGTGTTCAATAACGTTAATACTTCTTGAATTTCTACGTCTTGTCTACTTTCTGTTTCTATATCACGCCAGTTCAACGCTGAAGAATTTGCCGCATGAGTAGCCACTTCTCTTACGAATATTTCTTCTGATGGATCGAATGGTATCGCATTTTGTACTGGAAGCCGAGATAATGCATCAGCTACATTATCTTTCCCTGACATAAACACGATCCTATAGTCGAATGCTTGTAAACGCAATAACCATTTTTTTATGCGCGCACACGGTTTTGATCTTTTCGAGAAGAGATAGTTTAATGCCTTACAATCCGTGAATATGTCAAATTCTTTTCCTAGTAAATAATATTGGAAACGTTCAACGCCCCAAACAATACCTAGTGCTTCCTTTTCAGTCTGGCAGTAACGATGTTCTGTGTCCGTTAATGCTTTGGAAGCGAAGCTGATAACACGATGTTTGTCACTATTATCGAACTGAATAAGGATAGCGCCCAATCCATGCGGATTAGCGTCGGTCATTATGGCAGTTCGGTCCTCGACTTTATAAAATCCCAAGTTATCAATATTCCCCATTGCTTTCTTTATGGCATTGAATGCTTTTGCGTGTTCTTCTGTCCATCCAAATCTTGTGTCCTTATGTAGCAATCGCCGTAAGGGTTCATCGAGGGTGGCTAACATCGGTACGAACTTATTCATGTAATTTGCCAACCCAAGAAAACTACGAACTTCTGTTTCACATCGCGGTTCACGGAACGATAGAATAGTTTCAATTTTGTTTCTTGATGACATAATTCCCTCTTGATTAAGACTGTGTCCTAAAAATTCTATCTCCGATACTCGCAATTGGCATTTCTCCCAGTTCAATTCTATTCCACGGTTTTTTAATCGACTAAGAACCTGCATATGATAGAAAAGACCCATTTATTCAATAAATTTGTTACATTCAATTCAATTCAAACATTCCATTACCTTATTCAACCGTTCATCATGCTCCTGCAAATTTTGACCTTCAATTAGCACGTCATCGAGATACCAAATTGTTCCTTCGCAACCAGATAGAGTCTCATCCATCGCCTTTTGAAATAACTCTGGAGCAGTCACCAAACCGAACGGCAGCCGCTTGAAACGGTACAACCCTCGTCGGGTTATGAAAGTTGTCACGTCTCGCGAATCCTCGTCTAATTCGATCTGAAGAAATGCTTCCTTAATATCAAGTTTACTCCACAGCTGTCCGTGTCTTAATTTCGCCAAAAAATCGTCCACCGAAGGCATTGGATGATGTTCCCTTAATACCGCTTCATTGACTCTTCTGAGGTCAAGACACAAACGAGGCTCTCCGTTTGACTTTCCCACTACGACCAATGGCGAAACCCATGTCGTCGGGCCTGTCTTTATCTCGATTATATCCCTTTTTAACAATCCATCTAACTTCCGATCTACTGACTCCTCCAAAGGTATCGGAATTCGTCGCATCGGCTGATAGACCGGGATGATCTGTGGATTCATCTTGATTTTTGCTGTTATGCCCTTCATTTTTGGAAACGGATCTACTTGCACTCTGTTTATGTCTAGCCCGACTTTCAAAATACCTAATTGCTTACCCGTCTTGTCACCCAGTAAGCAACGTTGTCCTTTTTCTACCACAAAAAACTCCGCTTGAATGCGTTGGCCCCCTACAGCAACCTCCGCAACAAAAGTGCCTAATATTGTGAGTGGTTTTTTGCTTCCGTATGCCCTCAAGATCTTCGAACTTCCTTTCGTTGATGAAACTACCGCTATGTTCCGATTTTTTAATTCCTCCCACATTTCACTAGGAATTAAATTGGCATCAGCGCCTGAATCGACCATCATTTCAAGAGAAACTCCACCAAGATATTACAAGATATACAAGATATTACGTTTAACTCATTCCCTGAATAGAATGCATAATACACTTTCGAACTATTTGTTTCCTCTTCAGTTTTCGGTTGTTTTGCCTCTGATGATTCGTCAATTGCTCTTATTTGACGTTTAGTCGGACCCTTTTCCATAAACTTTCGGCACATTTGTTCAAAATGACCAAGTTTCTTACAATTTCTACATTCCTTCCCGCGAGCAGGGCAATTGAAAGATGCCGCAAAGTGTCCTACACGTCCGCAATTGAAACAAGCCTTTTCATTACGCCTGTTTTCAACTTGTCTGGGTCCCTTGTATTCCGCTCTGGGATTTCCTTTTCTTCCGCCGTGCTCGATTTTAAACACTTTTTTAGATGATAGTCCAGCTGCCATTTCAGCTGTTTGATTATCTATGCTCTCTTGCGCAACTCCCATGTCTTCGATTTCCGAAAACTTCAAATTTTTCTGCAAAATTTTCCGTCGGACTTCATTGGAAGAACATTCTTCAACTACTGCATCTGTTAAGTATATTTCCCGCAGTGTTGAGCTTCTTTACTGTACTTGTCAAATCCACACTGAGATGCCTGTTGTTTTAAACGAATCAAATATTCCGCAAAACGTTCACCTGGTTTTTGTTTCATCATTCGCAGGTTGCGTCTCTCCGTTGTAGCTTGATACTGCGGTCCGAAAAACTCGTCCAGTTTTTCAACTGCCTTGTCATACCAGCGCGGTTCCAACATAACCAAAGACACATGATCATGATCTTTTAAATTTTTAAACACTCGCTGCAGTGCCGGTCCTCCGAGATGTAGTAGTTTTTGATTTTTCCTCCGTTTGGTCCGTTACGTTGTACGCTGCAAAGTAGCATTCCAACGCTTCCTTCCAAATTTTCCATTCTGTTGCGAGTTTAGCAGTTTCAATTTTATCGCACAGGAACATTGGTACTGGTCGCATTTCTTGTATCTACAAGAACAAAAACAAATAAAAAACACAAAACTAAATAAATCTTGTGTTCATCAATCAGAAACTTAATTACTAGTGTCCAGATCAGTCTTAACATCAACTGTTAAATCAATCTGCAACCACAAATATCTTTCGTAGCATGGAGAAATTTACTATCACTAACACTGGGAATAGCCATTGTTTTTTTTCAGCTCCTTGCGCCTGTAATAAACATGGAGAATTCTTTTACAATTCTCGCACCTATGCTGGAGAAATGCATTCATTTCTGCCAACCTCCTTTTTTTCATGGAGAATTCTCTTACAATTCACGCATTTTTCTGGAGAAATCCATTGATTTCCGCCAACCTCCGTTTTCAAACCATGGAGAATTCTCTTACAAGTCTCGCTCTTGTCCTGGAGAAATCCAATGATTTCCGCCAACCTCCTTTGCACAAACATGGAGAATTCTGAAACAATTCTCGCACTACTTGTGGAGAAATCCATTGATTTCCGCCAACCTCCTTTGAGCAACCCTGGAGAATTCTAATTCAATTCTCGCACATTTCCTGGAAAACTATTAGTTTTCGCCACTTCTTGTTGGTAAAAATGACGCTTTACCTAATGATGCTGCCCATTTTAACTTTTCACAATAGAATAATCCATATTATTCCAACCTTTCCACGATGGGTTCGATGACATTTTGTGTGTTAGCGAAAACGACGCTTCACATAACCACACTTTTTTCCCGCTTATTGTTCCAAACTTGTCCATTACGATTACAGCTTCATTATACACTTTTTCACGTATAAAACTTTTAACTTTATTCACTTTAGGAGAAAATTATATATTCCTCACCTTTTTTCCTTGTTTTCTGCGTTAAATTCCAAAATCCTCGTCGCCAGATTATAGTAGCGTGTCCGCTGCTGTCGGTCGTCTTACATGAATAATCCTGTCAGTCGTGTCTTCGTGCGTCTCGACTGCGTGTGTGTCTCGGGGTTCGACAACCCAATTAACAATTCCATAAGGTCAATGTAACGCCAAAGGTGTATATATAAAGTAATATGCTACACAAAGCATACGAAGAAAGAGTGAGTAATCTTATTCTTAACATTCATTTCTTCAACAGCGCTGAACTCATCCTCCAGCTTACAACGAACGGTCAACGGATGAGGAAGGAGAGGAGGGACGGCAAAGGTACACGCACAAACGTGCACACATCAGCCTTGTCGGAGAACGAGAACACGGGAGGGGGAGACCGGCAACGTATAGAACCTCTTCATTTACACTCCCTCGTGCGTTCGTGCGTGCATGCGCACGCGTGTCTTTGTGTGTGTATGTGTGTGCATGCCTGCGTGCGTGGCTGTGTGTGTTTTTGCCGCTTCGCTTAACGAGATCCTACGGGATCACCTTGCAAAAAACACCAAGAGAAGGGGAGGGGTAGGTGTATGTGTATGTGTGTGTATGTGTGCGTGCGTGGTTGTGTGTGTGTGTTTTTTGCTGTTTCGCGATCTCCTACGGAATCACCTTGCGAAAACACGAGGGGGGAGGAGTGGGGTGTGTGTTTGTGTGCTTGCCTGCGTGCGTGCGTGGCTTTGTGTGTGTGTTTTTGCGTTCGCGTCCCGTCAAACATTGCGAGGGTTGCGAAAGATTTCATGTGCTCGAAATCTTATGGTATTTTAAAAAATCGTTGATTTTTATTCAAGGATTATTCTTTTTGCGGTAGTATTTGGCGAAAAGATCACTATCTAATTTTTTGTGGATTTTTGAAAACTAAAATGTCAAAATTCAGGTGTTTAGTATGCTACAAATCACACTGTTATACCTGCTCTCGGGGTGCTATACACATTGACAGTTGTCAACATAGCGTGTCTACTGCTATCGCTCCGCATTTATCCGCTGTTTTATTGGTGTAATCTGGTTTTGCTATAATCAACACGGGTTTTAGTGTGTCCATAAGTGTAGTCTCGTGACCCTGCCATCGTGTTCCTGACGAAAACCACCGTGTTCGCGATATATTTGGATTTTATTTGTGGCTCCTTCGACGTTCATCTGCAGCGGCATCTAAAATGGAGGATGTGTGTTATGCATGTTCTGAAGCACTGGGCCCGGTTGAAGGGTCAATTACGTGCCTATATTGTGAGGGTACATACCATCTGGCGTGCACTAAGGTGCCTGTATCGGTCATCGACGAAGTGAAACGGATGGCATCCCTGCACTGGAGTTGCATTGGGTGTACTAACGTCATCGGGAATCCGCGTAGCAAGGCGATCAAGGGCATGGGTATGCAGGTTGGGTTTCAGGCAGCCCTCACAGCTGCTGTTGATGCCATGAAGGCTAGCTTGGTCCCACCGGTAATACAGGAGATTCGGGATGGCTTTGCCGGAATCGCCACGGCCCATTCGGCATCCTTGCAACATAGCAATCAATTGCTCCCAGATGCACTACCAAACGGAAAAAGACGAAGATTATTTCGTGATGCAGTTGCATCCTCAGATGCTGTGTTTGTTGACAGTGCAGCAATCTCAAACAACACAAATACAAACAACACTCACCGGATCGATCGTCCTTCACTACCACCAATAATCACAGGTACTAATACAACCTCCGCTTCAATACCAACTGTTTCATAGACATCAAGAACCGGTTATTTGTGGCTGCATCTTTCAAGGTTGGCTGCGTCCGTCACCATAGAGCAAGTTGTCTCGTTGGTGTGTTTGCAGTTGGACACTGCAGACGCAATTGCTTTTAGTCTGCTAAAAGCAGGAACGGTTCCTAGCCCATTGAATGCTGTATCGTTCAAGGTCAGAATCCCTGCTGCCCTTCGTAGTAAGGCACTCCTGGCAGCCTCCTGGCCGGTCGGGCTCGGTGTGCGTGAGTTCATCTCGCTCCCGCCGCGATCTCTACATTCACGAACACAACACACGAACACTTACACACCGATACCGCAATAACCCCGTAATCAGCAGACACCGGCACCACTACAGCCTCGCACTCAACACTCACCGGCACCACAGCAGCCTTGTACCCAACGCAATAATCCCCACAATAATCCATACTCACCTGCACATATCCATGAACCCGCACGAACACAAACCGAACAATCACCAACCGATATGAACTGCACTCTCCCTTCACCCACTCTTCCGTCCACGTCACGTTCAAAAACACTTCAAACTACACTGGTTCAATTTTTTCCGAAGTCCGCACTACAGCAGCGCACCCATATTTTGCGCATACGGCTCGAGCAAATCCTTCGACAACAAACACAATACACTCACCTTCTACGATAAGCTCGCTCAATTGCAACACCACAGCGCTGACTAACACTATGCAACAAGCACCCACTGATCGAGCGGCTTGTATCACTGTGTACTATCAGAATGTGCGTGGCCTGCGTTCTAAAGCCGATGAGTTCCGTTTGTCGGTTCTTGAGACGGAATACAATGTATTGGTACTCACTGAAACTTGGCTCGATCCTTGTATTCCCACCGCTCTCCTCCTAGGAGATGAGTATCGTGTTTACCGATGCGACCGGGATGCCACTAACAGCTCTCACTCTCGTGGGGGTGGTGTTTTAATTGCATGCAACGTTTCTCTTCTCTCTTATGTGCTTCCTACGTTGCCGCAACTGTTAGAACTCACTTGCGTATGTATTCAGTTATGCGACCACCGTTTGTTTATTGCCGCTGCCTACCTGCCTCCTAACCATAGCATGAATGAGGAGAAAATAAGTGCATTGATCGATTTCGTTGCTAATATCTGCACTACTCTTGGTCCGAGAGACAGGTTCATGCTTATTGGTGATTTCAACCAGTCTACGCTATCCTGGACATCGGCGTCAGAGGAAAATGGAGCTGCTTTTGATTTCTATGAGCCTCATGCACGCTTCACGCGCAGTGTCCAGTTCGTTGATGGTTTGCATCAGAGTGGACTATACCAGCTTAACTTCAATACTAACTCATCGGGGCGAATACTTGACTTAATTTACGCAAATTGGCCAGCTGCATCTACATGTTCTTCAATACGTGTCTGTGAATATCCCCTCACTACTATCGACGAACACCACCCTCCGCTTGTCTTTGACTTGGACAACGTAGCCCCAGTTACGATCGCTACAGCCATTGATGCTGATAAAAGGCTGAAATATGCTCGTGTTGACCTTCCAAAATTGGAGCGATTGATTTTATCTTTTGACAATTCTTTTAACTGTTCGGACTATTCAACCATTGACGATGCCACAGGGGCTTTTTGTGAGTTCATGAGATCTGCTATATGTGAATGCACTCCTGTTAAAATTCCTCGTCGTGGACCACCATGGGCTGATCGCACACTAAATGCATTAAAAAAAGAAAAAAGAAAAGCCTATTCTGATCAACGAGCAGAACGAAACAGCACGTCACGTCTTTATTACAACAGAGTTCATTCTCTCTATCGCCGATATAATAGATCCTGTCACCGAAGTTATTTGAAACAAACTGCACGTTCCCTCTGCAAGTACCCTAGGCGCTTTTGGAGTTATATGGACAAAAAACGAAAATCTGCTGGGCTGCCAAGCATTATACGTTATGACGGTGACAGTGCCTGTTCCCTGCCAGAAATGTGTAAACTGTTTGCATTGCGCTTCAAGGACAACTTTGCTTCTCAAACTACTGGCCCAGAAGATGTGGCCGATGCTCTCTCTAACACACCTGTTGGTGCACTGCTCCCTATGCTACCAGTCATTACTGTCGATACGATCACCTCTGCCATCAAACGTGTCAAATCCTCATATACCCCTGGCCCAGATGGTATACCGGCCGTTATCCTAAAGTGGTGTGCTTCTGCGCTTGCTCCCTCGCTGATGAAGATTTTTAAGGAGTCCCTGAGATGTGGAACCTTTCCTGCCACTTGGAAATCTTCCTGGATGACACCCATCTACAAGAAGGGCTGTAAGAATGATGCTGTAAACTATCGTGGCATAACCTCACTCAGCGTGTGTGCAAAGGTGTTCGAAATGCTAATCTACGAGCAATTGTTGGCCTCGGCCTGCAACTATATTAGTGTGAATCAACATGGTTTTGTACCCAGGCGATCTACAACGACTAATCTACTAGAATTTGTTAGCAAATGCCATAAATCTATCGATAACGGTTTACAACTAGATGCTATTTATACGGATATCAAGGCAGCATTCGACAGTGTATCGCACTCCATCTTGCTAGTGAAACTCGACTTACTTGGTCTCCCAAACCCTATGATAATGTGGCTTAGATCGTACCTTACAGATCGTCAATATTCTGTGAAGTTAGGCCCGTACATGTCAAGTCCAGTGCATGCATCTTCTGGAGTCCCGCAGGGCAGCAACCTGGGTCCTTTGCTGTTCCTTCTTTTCATCAACGACGTGACGTTGATCCTTCCGGCTGATAATCATCTATCGTACGCAGATGACGCGAAAATTTTTCGTGTTATTCGTATACCAGAAGACCACGCCCGACCGCAAACTTCCTTGCATGAGTTCCAGTGTTGGTGCAACCGTAATGCTTTATCCCTATGCACAGATACATAAATGTGAAGCCATCACTTTCAGTCGTTCTCGCTGCCCATCATTGTATGAATATGCGCTTGATGGACAGTCCTTGGCGCGATAACAATGTGTTAAGGATCTAGGTGTTTTGCTCGATACAAAACTATCATTTAAGGATCAGCTGGATCACGTAGTAGCCACCAGCAATAGAATGCTAGGACTAGTTATCAATATGACTCGCGAGCTTAATGATGTACCTTGCACCAAGGCGCTCTATTGCTCACTTCGTTGATGGATGGAATGTCCGGTCGTTGATGGAATATGCAAATATCGTATGGTGGCCAACTGCAGCGCGTCCGTTAGCTCGATTGGAATCAATCCAGCGCAAAATTTCACGATTTGCACTTCGCTCATGGCACCAAAGGCTCGATTACCGGACTAGGTGTTTACAACTCACCATTCGCGTCCTAGGAATCATATGATGCTTCATGGATTTTACGGGGGCCTCCCACAGTCCTCCAAAATGTGGTGGTCCAGGAGGGATGAAAGACCATTTGATGGTCCGCGCACCATCTAATTCTCCCGATGTACATCAGAGTTCAGCAGTTTGTAGACTTCCTGCAGCTGGCTACACGCACCCTTGAAAATCGTACGATTGTCCGAATTTAGCTCAGCGACTAGTCCTCTTCTGGCAACGACACGTCTTAAGGCGGCTAAAAATGCAATAGATGTTAAATCTGATGCCAACTCAATGTGGACAGCCTTGGTTACAAAACAGATGAACAAACAAATATAACCCTTTTTCGATGCTGCACGGCGATGTGTTCCCTGTATCATAATAGGCCCCGCGTAATCAACTCCACTCCACTAGGCCGGTTTGGCGGTAGAGTTGTCAACTCGAACGACTTAACAACATGCCCGTCATGGGTTCAAGTCCCGAAAAGACCGTGCCCCTATACGTAGGACTGACTATCCTGCTATGGTAACAATAAGTCACTGAAAGCCAAGCCCACTTCACTAGTGGTGTTGGAAACTAAAACCAAGGCGGATTAAATTTCTTGCCAAAGACGATTTATTGTACTATTACGCGCCAAAAAATTTGTCCGTTTTTCCGCGATTGGTTTAGAAAAGGGCTCGTTCCTATCTTGCGGCCCTTTTTAACGCTTTTTTTCTGTTACGCTTCGTGCCTTGTTCGTGTACTGGTCGCTCGTTTTAAAACGTCCCGTTTATGACAGGTAATTGGAACGCGAGATTCCAACATTGTCCCCCCAAGTGTACTACAGCTTATCTGCCTTTAATCACCTCGCGTCATTTTAGCTGTGGCTTCACTTCCTTGCTCGACCTGTCATAAAACGCGTGCATTTGTTTACATTTCATTTCCTCTTTAGTGCGGCCTCGTGCTTGGGTATATAATTTCAATTGGTTTCCGTGCATATTCCTTGCTCCCTCTGGTTGTTATTTTTCACGCCTACATCTAGCTTGGCCAATTTATGCGCTGGTCGTATGTATGTGCTGTTCACTGTTTGCACCGTAGCTTGCCTAACCTGTCCGTCTTTAGCTAAAACCGTCGATACAACGCGGCCCTTTGGCCAGCAGTTCCTAGGTAAGTTATTGTCTGCGATGATCACTAAATCTCCCACTTCTTGCGGCTGTACAGGTTGAAACCACTTGGTTCGCCGGGTGAGTGTTGGTAAATATTCTGTAACCCACTTTTTCCAGAATAAATCTGCTGCGTATTGTGCCATCTTCCAGGTCGATTTCACCGCCGCTGGACTGTCGCAAAGTATGGCCGGGGGCTTACTTCCATCCGGGCTCCCTAGCAGCAGGAGGTTTGGCGTTATCGGCTCCGTCGTCTCGTCATCCAGGGGTACGTAGGTGAGAGGCCTCGAGTTCAGGATAAACTCGATCTCGGCGAAGGTTGACATCAGGATTTCATCCGTCGGTCGTCTAGGGAAAACGAACTGGTTCAGCACCGTCTTCACCGAGCGGACTAAACGCTCCCAGCAACCGCCGAAGTGTGGAGCGCCGCAAAAGGCTGTCATAAGAGCGTCGTGGTCAATCCTCTGTATAGCTTCGTCCAGCTCCCTCGCAGCACCAACGAAGTTAGTGCCTCTATCGCTGGTCATCTCGAGCGGCGTCCCACGTCTAGCGATGAAACGCCGGACTGCCAGGATGCATGACGCTGTGTTCAGCGATGCCGCTACCTCCAAATGGACTGCTCGGCTTGTAAGGCAGGTAAATATAACACCCCACCGCTTCTCTACCCTCCGTCCGATGGCTACTAGAAAGGGGCCGAAATAATCAATTCCTGCGAACGAAAAAGCACGCTGACCAATAGCAACACGTTGAAAAGGTACATTACCCATCAGAGGTGGTTCCGGATCGGTCTGTGCCGTATTCCTTCCGTGGCAAAATTATAGGGTTGCGTAAGTGCACATTGATCCCTACACACTCCGTCAAACGTGCCCCCACTCTGAGGATCCCATCATGCTCTAGAATAGGGGATAGCTTATAAATGCTGCTACTTTTCTCGATTCCTTTCTTCCAGGAATGTTTCTCCATGCTTCCTTTCTGCAGACTGTTGATCTCGCGATGAAATGCGTTTTGTTGGATTATGCGGATGAGAATGCATTCCGCTCTCCTGAGTTCATCTTGTGTTAGCGGGCCAAACACTTTCGGTTCTTTTTTCACCGAGCCACGCGCATTTGATATAAAGCGCGTCACGTACGCCGTGGCTCGGAGCACTCGGTTCCATCTAGAGAACCGTTCCAACCGTACCAGTGGCTCCACCACCTGATGGAGGTGAATACTTTTCCGAAGCTCCTCTGTAGTGTCTTTCTGTGTGGCATCATGATCTGGCCAGGCACTTTCTGGCCCCCAAAGAAAGGAGGGTCCGCGAAACCACCGTCCTTGCGCCGATAGATCTGGCCTCGTCGACCATTTTGTGCCTTCATCGGCGACGTTCTGCATGGTCGGTATCCAATGCCACTGTTCTACGTTAGTGGCCTCCAGGAGTTCTCCTACTCGAAATGCACTTGTCACTTGTCACTCAAAGCGGCTGGTTGTGCACTCTCACTCTCCTATTTCTAAGTTGATTTTTTACCGCGATTTTCTTGGTGTTTAAGGCTTGAATTGTTTTAATTCGGTTCATTTGCACTCGCGCGTTCACGTATCAAAAAATTTGTGCGGCACCTGTGAATTGTACGGTTCAACATATAAACATTGCAATCCGCCTGCGGTTGTTGTGACCACTCACTGTTCAGTCGAACTTTGCGCTATTTTGCGATGGCGTCTGTGATCTGTAAGAAATGTGAAGGTGCTATTAGCAACGATCCAATTCCGTGCTTCGGTATTTGTGAACACTATTACCACGATAAGTGCATTGGACTTTCAACCCCGCTCCTGCGTGATTTTAAAAAGTCACAAAATTTATTCTGGGCTTGCGCGGATTGTGCTCAGCGTTTGCGGGCCGTTGACACTTTACGCTTCTCGCACGGCCTTTCTCGTGACGCTGCCTACCTGTTGGAATCGTTGCAGTCCGATTTCCGCGATACCTCACGTTCTGTGCAGGCGACATCAGCTGGCTTGCGACTTGAACTTTCCTCTTCACTGGATTGTTTTAGAAACGAGATAGCTTTGATGAAACAGGAATCAGCATCGTCAATTCGTTCCGTGAAAGATTTCATCGACTCACTTACTGCTTCTCACTCAATGGAACGCAACTACTCACAGGCTCCACTACTCACAACGCTTGATGAAGTTAAGCATGGCATCAAGGAGCTTGATCTCATGCACCGTGAGCTTCTCACTTCCTTCAACTCACTAATGAACAAGCTCAACTCTCATCTTGCCACGCATACCACTACATCGAGTGCTCACCATTCTGCGATTCCTGCTACGCACTCAACGACCACGATTCCAGTTGCGGCCTCTAAGCTCACCCATCAAGCTGTTGGTGAGAATCCTTCTAAACGTCGATTGTTGGATCGCTCTCCCGATCCATCGCCTACCAATACCGTTACACGCGCTATGCTTTCATCGGGTACAGGGTTGTCCTGCAATAATATTACGACCGTTCCTGATCGCCCACCCCGTGCTTGGGTCTTTATCTCCCGTATTGCTCCTGATACTCCGATTGAAGCGTATTTTTTAAAATTGGTGTACCGGATTCGCACCGGGCTATTGCTTTGGCTGCTTCAACCTGGCCTCGCGGGATCTCTTTTAAGGAGTTCATCGACCTTAATCCCCGCTCCGTCAATGTTTGGCGACCCACTACTGCAGCATCCCTTGCACCTTCTGCGCCTATTACTCGTGAATCGGATCATCCTTCATCGCCATCTTCTATCAACCACACGACACAACTGCGAAACGCTGATTTCACTATTTCGCCAGATCATGGCCCTATGAGCTTGCCTTATACGCAGTACTTTCAGCAAGCGTAAACCGGCTGATCCGGCTGAAGATTCTCATGAACTACCGACTTTACCCGAATTGATGGAAGCTAACCCTGCATCTAATACACATAATCCGTCCGACTCTCATTCGCCGTTAATAACTTGCAGCGAGAGCACTCCCGGCGCATCTCGCTCTCTCATCCCTTCGATCGATCAACTAAACATCTACTATCAAAACGTATGAGGATTGCGCACAAAACTAGACGAGTTACGCCTCTCTGTCTATCTGAACTTGATATGGATGTGTTGGTGTTAACTGAAACATGGCTCGATGGCTCAATTTCGTCCTCTCTTATCTCGGAGGATGCGTATGTCATCTATCGCTGCGACCGAAATTCTCTCAGCAGTAACCGTTGCCGTGGTGGTGGTGTATTGCTGCTCTTCCGTGCTGAACACGTCAACTTTATCACTGCCGTTCGACACGCTGGAGTCTGTTTGGACAATTGTTAAGCTTCAAAACCTTGCAATCTATATCGGCGCCGTTTACATTCCACCCGATCTGCGTTCTTCCGAAGAAGTCCTTGACGATTTGCATGAGAGTGTTAGTTTCGTTGCTGGCAAACTTAAATCAAATGATCTTATGATGTTACTTGGTGATTTGAATTCACCATCACTCTCCTGGCAACCGTTTGCATCGTGGGTTAATCACTTCATTCCTATTGGTGTATCTCGTGAAAATGTTTCTCTGCTTGATGGAATGTCGGTAAACGGTTTGCTGCAATTATCTGGCATAAAAAATATACGCGGAAGTCAATTGGACAGAAGGTCAATGCTGCCAATGCTATGCGCTGCTCCCCCGTCATAGCTTCACCTGTTCCACTCGTCGTCCTTACCGTCGACCTGTATCGATTGGTCCTTTACTGATGCTGACTGTGACATAAATCAAGCTGTAGCAGCATTTACTAATGTAATCACTTCCGCCTTCCCTTCCTGCTGTCCTCTCCTATCCTGTCTACCGATCCCGTCTTCGCTCCTTTTCCGTACCATAAACTCCTTCCTACTCCTTCGTGAATAATTGTATACTATAGTCAGTAAGCACTATTACTGTAACCCAACGTGGCCGAGCAATTAATAAAAAAAAAAAAAAAAAAATGCCACAAATTGGTTATATCGTCTATGGTGGGATTGGAGCCAGCTTAATACATTCCTTGAGTCAGTCCAGAAGATAGTACGTTTGATCTCCAGTCGATGATCTCTTGTGATAGTAGCTCCAGCCTAGGAATAGATATAAACTTAAGCGGCACTACGCGCGTTTTCGACGCTATCAGGGTACACTCGATATTTTCTCCTTCTTCAAACCGAAAGTATCCGAGCGCGGCCATACCGTTCTCGCTTACATCACAGAAAACGTGAAGCTGTACATTGGCACTTGCAGAAGTTATAAGTCGATAGCAACGGGGAACGGCCACGTTTTCGACTTCTGGAAGCACCCGCAACCATCTCACCCATTTTTCCGTGGTCCGCTTGCTCAGTTTTTGGTCCCAACCAATACCCTCACGCCAGACTTCTTGTAATAATGACTTAAGATACATTAGGAAGTTACCGAACAATCCCAATGGGTCGTAGATGCTCATTAGCGTTCTTAACATTTTACGTTTGGTCGCCGCCTTTCTCCCAGACAGAAGCTCCTCGTCATGTTTCGGTGTTAGCCGAAAGGTGAACGTGTCGGCTGATGTGTTCCACCACATTCCCAATACCTTCTCATTTGGCAGCTTATGACTCATGTTGACGTTTTCTTCTTCTTCTAAATCTCCCTCCAGGTGTCGGACTACCTCGCGAGAATTCGAAATCCAGTTCCTGATTTCAAACCCGCCACAGGCGTGAATATACCGGACTGCATCGGCCAATTCCTTGGCTTCCTCCTGGGTCTCGACACTTGCGAGCATATCGTCGACATAATGTTCATGCTTAATGCATTCTGCAGCTCTTGGAAATGCATCTGAAAACCTGTCCGTGTTCAAGTTCTTAACATATTGAGCGCTACTGGGGGAGCACGCTGCGCCGAAAGTCATTACGGTCACGACGTAAGTTGCCGGTCCGGTGCCGGGACGTCCACTGTCCCAAAGGATCATCTGACTCCATTGATCCGTTTCTTTGATGGCCACTTGATGGAACATCTCTCGTATATCTCCAGCAATAGCTACACGATTCTCTCTGAATTTCAGCAGCACCGCTAACAGTCCGGCAAGCATATCCAGACCGGGAAGCAGACGAGAGTTCAGGCTTACCCCGCTTACCTTAGCCGCTGCATCGAAGAGCATGCGAATTTATCCCGGCTTGTTGGGGTTGGTTACCGGAAATATGGGGAAGTACCAATCGTTCTTCTGGCGCGCGATCGAAACGGTGTCAGCGAGCTTTCTGATGTAGCCTTTAGCTAAGTACTCCTCCATCTTGGCCTGCACGGCTTCAGCTAGAACGGGATCTTTACTTAATTTTTGTTTTAGGCATACATACCGTTTCATCGCCGCAGCCTTGTTACAGGGTAGGTCGGGATCATCATAACGCCATAAGAGTCCAGTTTCGTAGCGGCCGCCGATGGGTCAAGAAGTCCCGCGACAAACAGCCTCTGAGCGTTGCAGTTCCGCTGCTTCAGCGTCTCGATGCCAAGCAACGCACAGCGTCCCTCATAGTCAAGTTGGACACTCCAGGAGCGCAAAGCGAACCGCGTGAATTTGCGCTGGATCGACTCTAAACGAGCTAGGGGGCGAGCAGCTGTTGGCCACCATACTACTGAAGCGTATTCTAACACTGGTCGCACCAAAGCACAGTATAGCGTCTTGATGCCGATCGGGTCAGTGATGTCTCGTGCTATTTGTTTTAGTAAGCCGATCAATTGGTTACCCTTAGTGACAACGTGTTCTAGCTGGTCGTGGAAGCTCAACTTTTCGTCAAGGAGCACTCCTAGATCCGTGACACAGCTTTTGCGACCAATGGTAGATCCATTTAACGCATAGTCATACACTAAGGGGCACCGCTTTCTCGCAAACGTAACGACAACACACTTCTCGACGCACAATTCAAGACCATTCAAAGAGCACCATGACTGGAAGGCACTTAGAGTGGCTTGAAGGCGGAGTTGGTCTGACCGGTCACGGATAGGCAGGAACAGCTTCGCGTCGTCTGCATACAGTAGGTGGCTGTCAGGATTTACTCCTATTAGAACGCGAGGCATAGCGTTTACGTAGGAGCCCAATGGAAGGCTCCTGAAGTGAGTATATTTTGCAGCTAGACGAGTCACATCCATGGATTGTAGGCAGCGCTAGATTGTTGACGGTATGTACCTCCGACAATTCGTGTATCTTGTGTGGTTCGTTGTAGGCGGATATACAAACAGATAACCTCATCGAATGTTTCTCTTCTCTTTGTACGTTTCCGGTCCATTGAAGGCATAACGGATGCGGTGTTCCGGATACGCCTAGTTCTGCCAGCAGACCATGATCCATGAACGTGGACGTAGACCCATCGTCCAGGAATGCGTATGTATCTACGCGCCCAGCGGGTCCATGTAGGGACACTGGCACGTACTTAAGGATCACCCCGTCAGCCATTCCTGTATGGGTTAGAATATTAGCACTAGACCCCTGGACGTTACCTGTCAGCCCACTTCGTTGTAGCTCGTAGCTGCTGGAGTGGAGTGCAGTAGTGTCCTCAGCGTGCAGCAGCTCATGGTGTTGAACGCCGCATCCATCTATTCCACACGGCGGAGCACGGCATATGCCAGCGTGGTAACCGCGGCATTTCCTGCACATCCTTCGCTCGTTCACAAATGCTCTCCTTGCAGCTACGGTAGTTCCCAGGAATTTCTCGCACTGTGACAGCGATCCGCAACTCTCACCGCAGACGACGCAGGCTGGCATCGACACAGGTATGTCGATCTCTGGCGTTGGGTCACTAACTTTCTTCTCTTGCAGGACCGTCGCGTTGCAGTAGGCCGGATGTGCTCGCCCCGTGCCGCTCGATTCCATCTGGGTCGGTCGAGAGGACTGGAACCGCTCAGGCGGATTTCGACGATTCTGGAACGGTTGGGGTTGGAACTGCTGTCGTTTTGGGAGCGGGTCAGGATGTCGAGGTGCCGCATCGTGTCCCCCAAAGACGGGCGTCATATCAATGACACGACACAAATCGCTCGCCAGCTCACCAATCCACCGTCCAAACTCCATCAACGTTACCTCACGCATCCTTCTTGTGGTCCTCGCCCAATCGATACAGATGACCGGTGGCAGCTTCTTCACAAGTTCCTTCAGCAACGTGACGTCGTACATATAGGCATGCAGCCGCGACGCCTTAACTGATCCGAGCAAACGTTTCACAGCGAACCCAAACTCTACCAAGCTGGACAAATCGTTTATCTTAGGAGCGGCCATACACCTTATTTTTCGTATAACGGACTCAACTATCAAGTCGGGCCTTCCATAGCGAGACTTGAGGGTCTCGATCGCTTCGTTCAACCCGCCCGGGAAAGATAGGAGGTGTCCAACCGCCTCCAACGCGGGCCCGTTTAACGCGTGTTGCAGCCGGTTCGAACTGGATATGGATCTAGAGACCCCCTCAACTCCATGATTAGGGTGTTTAACGAAGTTCGTCATTTGTTTGATTTTGGAACCTCAGTGCAATCCTTTAAAAACTGCCTTAGAAGCGAATTATTAAGATAAATGATAAATACCGCCCAATCATCCACATTCCCAGAGAAGGTTGGCAAATCTCGAGGTACAGGTTGGCGTGCTGCGATCTGGCTCAAGAAAGTGCCGAGTATCTGCGGCCTTGTGTTGTGCAGTGTTGTCCCAACCGGCATTATCGCGCGATTTTTATGTGTATCTATCATTTTTCTCATTCTAACATTCAGAAAAATTTTCATTCTGTCTTGCTCTTCTGGGTGTTGGTCTGGTTTTGCTTGCAACTTTTCTGTGTCACATCAAACATTCTCATGTTTCATATGGCTCTTCTCTTTCCATCGTTAGAGAGAAACTCTTGCGTCTCGCTTTTCTGGGACTTATCCAATCTCGCTTGCTACACCAATCGTTCACGCAAGCGTTCTCTCGCCCGCTCTTTGTATCATTGTACAGGTACTCCCCGATATACGCTATCAATGCGGACCGGAGGCAATAGCGTATCTCGAGTATTAGAGAAAGTCAAATTTCAAGGTTTTCAGTCAAATTATGGCTTATTTTTGTATAATTTTGCATGAAGTGGTAGGTTTTAGCCACTAAATTAGTTATTTGATCTGATTTCAACTGAAGATTACAATGTTATACCTTTTGAAATGGTTTTTAATATTCAACCAAAAGGGAATTTATTTTCCATTTGACATTCCATTTCTCAAATTAGTACAATTTGATCAAAGAACTGTCAAATTTAGACAAAAAGCGTACAGCTAAATCGCGTATTTCGAGTATGGCGTATATCGGGGAATACCTGTATAGTCACCCAAAGAAGGCGCTGCTTCGCGTTCACATGAAAATGTGGTAGTGTGATATCAAGTTTGCAAGCGGTAGGCTACGTCGATGCGTGCCCGTTTTTTTCTCTCGTGAAACCAGTACGGAAAAAACTATTTGGTAAGTACAGCGTTTAATAAAGGATTATATCAATCTGTATCAAACTGAATGGTATTAATAATTGGTGATATCAAATCAATTTCGTTTTCTATAGCAAATCGTAACACACGCACAAACGGAAGTGAGCACGGACCACGATAGAAGTAATCAATTGGTTGGTAAGTATCATGCTTCGCGTTAAATGGAACAGCGGTTTTCAAAATAGATAATATTTCCCTCTTTCACCAGCAGTGCCAAAAACAAAAGGACAGGAGAGGCAGGAACGATCATTCAACGCGTTAGCGCCGGACGAAGGAGAAGCGGCAGGAAGGCAGGAACGATCCTCCAACGTGCTAGCGCCTGGTAGAGGAGAGGTGGCAGGAAGGTAGGGACGATCATCCATCACGCTAGCGCAGCATGTGGGAGCAGCGAGAGGGAGACAAGCAGGAAGAATTTTTAACGTGTGGACACCATTCGACGAAGACAACGCTGGATTAAAGGAAGAACGAAGAGAGAAGGCAGGCAAGACGGGAAAGTGTGTATCTCGCACGGGTTTTCGGCAGTGTGAATTGTGTGAGTATTGAAAAGTGTATGTGTGAGTAGAGGTAAAGAGGTAAAATAAAGAGCGAATGTGTAGAACGGAAAAATGAGAGAGAGTCTGTGTTTGTTTTGGGAGAGAGGAGAGAATGAAAGAAATTGAACAATAATGTAGCATACAGAAACTACATGTATGATACACGCTGTCGCACCGTTGCAGAAACGTGCTCTTTAGTGCTGCTAATGAGCACGATTTGAGAATGTTTTGAGCCCGTTTTTTCTCATACAAAATTTGAAAACGTCGCGCGATAATGTCGGTTGGGCATAACAATGGGCCTCGTATGGGAGGATTCCATCCCCGCTTGGCAAAATGTCGCTCGACATGCATGCTTGAAATCGATGCTTGTTAACATTTTATTTCAAGCATCGTGAGTGTCCCAGCGTGAGCGCTGAGCGCACCTCCCCTCATTCTCAATGCCGCGTTTTTGGTTAATCCTCGCTCCCACCCTTTCTTTCCTTCTCCTCAACGAACCCACCATTCCCGCGAGCGTAGACCGATCAAAAAATTCCAGGAAATTCGGACAGTAAGTGTGCAGTTTTTTATTCACAGAGCTATTCGGGAATATTTCAATTCTTGATGGTGCGTGCTAGACGAACGAAACGTTAGCTGCTTGCTCCACCGATGGCGCGTGCTGATGGAAGAAAAACACTTGCTGTTTGATGCGTTTTCCTGAAGAATGAAAGATATATCGGGCATTAGAATGATGAACAAAACTAGGACTTTTTAAAACTTACCGATCACGAAGATATTTGAAGTTAAACGGCGACTCTGTATGCCCGATTCACCTTCTTTGATCGGTTATCAGGTGCTTTGGTAATGAAATTGCTAGGTGAGATAGAAAATAATAGAAGAATAAACAAACATTAAAAGCAGTACGATTGTTAGAACACAAACATCATTTGCAAGATTCTTCTTTTATGCATACACTTACCCGTAGATCAAGTGACAAAACAAACTGCATTTACGCATGCGTTGACATCTTTCACGATTTACTTAACCACTTTTCTATAAACATTTTATAATTTTCACTGCATCTTCCGGCACCGATCCTTCCCAAATGAAATTTGCATTCGTTCTGGCAATGAGTTTCGAACGATCAAAACACAACGCGAGAGTGAAGAACACAAAGTAAATGACACTATGTACAAGTGTTGATCATATGGTCAAAATAAAGTATAATGGAATTTATTTTCTTCAAATGAATTGATTTTATTCTGATTTACATTTCAACTATTGTTATTCGCCTAGTTGTTAATGTTTAAAATTTTGATGAAGTGAAAACATCATTACCAGATAAATGAAACGATAATCGACGCATTTTGACCATATCGAATTATGATCGTCTTTACACATAGTGTCATCTCTGGCGCTTCAGGGTAGCTCTCTGTACCATCAGAAATATTGGGGCATGCAAAGCGGAAGGGGAGCATCTAGACTAACACCATCGCGGTTTTCATCAAATAGACCTTCCGGAGGTCGTCGCGAACAATGTAGAAGATGCACTAGCAACTATCATTCTTCTGAGAACTGTCACGCCATCAGCAAAAGATGTTGCAACTGCCACACCGTAGGGCACATCGAACGTGCATGCCGTCAGGGGCTTCAGGATAAAACCAAACGTCGCGCAGAGGAAGAAGAAGCAGAATCACCAGCAATTAAGACACGGAAGATTGCAACAATTATGGACAGCAATAAAATGCCGGAAACAACCAGTGATAAAGAGATCGTAAGTGATATACAATCATCTGATCTCATCTGACCGCTCGATCAAATTATATATTACTATACTGAATTCTATGATTTTTCTATTCATGTGAAGTAGGGAAAAGAGATAGCGATATCGTGGCGAGCGCCGAGTGAGCAAAGGAGGGTATTTAAGCGGCGCGCGCTGCTGGGTCGGGAGGTCAGTTGAACGCGAAATGTCGAAGGTGAAGGACGTGCGAATTGGAGAAAAATAAAGCGAACTAAACGAAAGCCACCCATCTTCTTCTTTTGATATTTAACTGATTCTCACATGGGGGCTCAACCGGGATACTTTTTTCCCAAACGAGTGAGGTTTTTGTGATGAAAGCAATCGGTGCGATATAGTGTGATGTTTCGTGAGGCTATTTTGTGATTAAATAGCAAAAAACTGTGCGGCTTTTTTATGAAGGCAAATAGTGAGACGTTTTGTGAAAGAGATGAACAGTGAGGCTTTCGTAGCAATCCGTGCGAATCAGTGAGGCTTGTGAAGCAATTAGTGAGGCTTTATTTTAAGCAACCAGTGAGAATCCGTGAGTGATAGCGAGGCTTTTCGAAGCACACCGAGTGAAGAAATTAAGCGAGGCTTCACAGCAATCTGCGTGTGAAAATTCTGTGTGAATTTTACGAGTCAACTAGTGTGACA
Organism: Anopheles arabiensis; assembly: GCF_016920715.1. NCBI lineage: Eukaryota > Metazoa > Arthropoda > Insecta > Diptera > Culicidae > Anopheles > Anopheles arabiensis. The sequence goes on from NC_053518.1 coordinate 53,775,951, forward strand.
TTTTGTGCGTGAGTGCGGGAAGTCGCGAATTGCCTGGTAGTGTGTGTCGGCTTTGTGAGTGAAAGTACCGCGAGAGAGAGAGATAGAATGGCAACGGTCAAGCAGCTTTGTGAAGATTTCACGAAGTTTGGGTTGGTGCGCGAGTGTGAGAGGCTTGGCCTAGAAACCAGTGGAGGAAAAGTGGAAATCGCAAATCGAATTGTGAAATACCGAGCGACGGTTGCGTCAGGGGACAACGCCGGTCCGTCCGGGAGTGGACACAGAGCAGAACCAGCTAACGCCATAGACGACGTCGAAAACTACGTGGGTAACCAACCGTACGAGAGTTGCGATGATGATTCCGAGGAAAAAGCGGATCTGGATCTTCCGGAAGAAGGTGATAGCTTTGTTGCCGAGGATGACGATGAAACGGAAGAAGACCCTTTTCAAACTGCTGTGCGAATCTCGACGCCTAAACGACCGCAACGCGTTTACGCATTTCGAGATGTGGAAGATAGCATTGAGACGTTTGGAGCAGAGGATGGGCATGATGTGCGTATTTGGCTGGCACACCTCGATTCCGTTTCAAAGTCAGCAGGATGGAATGACGAACAAAAGCTAATCATGTTACGTAAAAAGATGACGGGAATCGCAAGAAAGTTCGTGTCGTCTTTGCGTAATGTGCAAACTTATGCGAGATTGAAAAAAGAGCTGATCACGGAATTTGCTCCATTTGTGAGGTCGAGTGATGTGCATCGGATTCTCGCAAATCGGAAGAAGGAAACGGCCGAGACGATGCGAGAGTACGTTTACGAATTGCAACGAATTGCTGCCCAAATTGATTTAGACGAACCAAGCTTGTGCGAGTACATCGTGAACGGTGTGACCGACGATGATTTTTTCAAATCATTGCTGTACGAGGCGCAAACAATTCGAGTGTTAAAAGAAAAGTTGCTCAATTTTGAAAAAGTGCGCATGGCTCGAAAGAAGAAAACGACAGATAAAGAAGAAAACAAACGTGTTTTGTCATCCAGTAGCCGCGTCGACAAACGGGCGGAGCAGCGTTGCTACAATTGCGGAAACAAAGGACACCAAGCTCGCGCGTGCGCGCAGACACAGGGTGGTCCGAAATGTTTCTCGTGTCGTGAGTACGGTCATAAGGCGAGCGAGTGTGCGCGGAACAAAAGCGTCGTTCCTGCGAAAATAAACGTGACGGAAGAATCGGTGGGAATGGTTGATGTCGTGTTAAACAAAACATCGGTCAAGGCATTGTTTGACAGTGGAAGCAACCAAAACTTGGTGACAATAGGTTGTTACAAAAGAATCGAGGGATCACCGCTGATCGATACTTCGATGTGGTTCCAGGGCTTTGGTGGCATGAGAACAAAGGCGATCGGCATGTTCACGGTCGACGTTACTGTGGATGATAACGTTTTTAGTGGTGTGCGATTTTTGTGGTGCCAAATGAAAGCATGTCTTACGATGCAGTATTGGGCAGAGATTCCTTGAACTATTTTGAAGTTACGATGACAACGGCGGGTGTCAAAGTCAGGCCATATGGTTCAACGGATGAAATGTTTTCTATTGTGTGTGTGTGACAATGAAGACAATTTGGATGTGTCTCCTCGATTTTCGGAAAGAGTAAAGGCTGTTATTTCGGGGTACAAACCTGCGGGAAACGTGAATAGTCGTGTTGAGACGAAAATTATTTTGCATGACGAGACGCCTGTGCGTTCGTCGCTAAGGCGTTTTGCTCCGGGTGAAAAGGCGGTGCTGGAGAAAACAATCGACGAGTGGTTAGCCGCGGGAATAATTCGAGAAAGTGAGAGTGATTTTGCGAGTCCGGTAACGTTAGCGAGAAAAAAGGACGGTTCCTTACGCGTTTGTGTTGATTATCGCGAACTTAATCGAAAAATGATTAAGGATTGTTTTCCCATGAGGAACATAGAAGATCAAATCGATCGCTTGAAGTTAGCCAGAGTTTTTACCACACTTGACTTGAAAAATTCGTTTTTTCATGTTCCTGTGGAAAAGTCGAGCCAGCGGTACACAGGCTTTGTTACCCACACAGGCCAGTACGAGTTTCTTAGAACGCCTTTCGGGTTGGTCAATAGTCCAGCGAGTTTCAGCCGGTTTGCAGCGGATGTGTTTCGGGAATTCATCAAGAGTGAGCGTGTGTTGGTGTATGTGGATGATTTAATAATTCCTTCATTAGATGAGGAGAGTAATTTTCAAACGTTGAAGGAATTGTTAAATGTCGCGAGTGAGAACGGTGTGCAGTTCAATTGGAAAAAATCGCAATTTTTAAAGGATGAAGTGGAGTATCTCGGGTATGTGATTCGCAACGGGTGTTATCGCATAGCGCCGAGTAAGTTGCGATCGGTCCAGCTTTTTCCGGAACCGAAAAATGTGAAGCAGCTGCAAAGATTTTTGGGACTTACGAGTTACTTCCGAAAATTTATTGCTGGTTACGCGACAATTTCGAAGCCTTTGACAAGTTTGCTTCAGAAAGGTGTTGAGTTTGTGTTTGGTGAAGAGGAGCGTTCGAGTTTTGATGAGTTGAAACGGTGTTTGGTGACCGATCCGGTGTTAAAGATCTACGACGAAAGTGCCGAAACCGAGCTTCATACGGACGCGTCGAAGTACGGTTATGGTGCTGCGCTTATGCAGAAGAGCGACGACAAGTTTCATCCTGTTGCCTTCATGAGTCAACAAACATCAAACGCGGAGAAGAATTATAGTGCGTATCATTTGGAAGTGCTAGCGGTGGTTCGCGCTGTTGAGAAGTTTCGTGTGTATCTCTTAGGCATCAAGTTTAAGATCGTTACAGATTGTGCAGCGTTTGGGCATACTTTAAAATCGAAAGAACTGTCAGCAAGAATCGCGAGATGGGCTTTGATGCTCGAAGAGTATGAATATGAAGTGGTGCATAGGCCAGGTTCATCGATGAAGCATGTGGATGCGTTGAGCAGGGCACCGGTGATGATTGTGAAAAGCGACCCTATGATAGAAGCGATCAGAAAAATGCAACAAAGTGACGAGCGTGCGAAGGCAATTATTGAATTGTTGAAAACACAATCTTTTGAAGATTTTGTCATGTGCGATGGGCTGCTGATGAAAGTAGTGAAAGGTAGGGAAGTGATTGTGGTACCATGGGGGATGCAAAGCGATTTGATACGTAGGATACACGAAAAGGGTCACTTAGGAGCTCGTAAGATAGAGGGTATTATCGAACAGGAGTTTTACATTCCAAACGCGAGTGAGAAAATAAAACAAACGATTGAGTGTTGTGTGAAATGTATCTTCGCAGAGCGTAAAAGGGGAAAAGTTGACGGTTTATTATACCCAATCGCGAAAGGTGACGTTCCGTTAGACACGTATCACGTAGACCATTTGGGTCCAATGGATATTACAGAGAAAAAGTATAAATATTTGTTTGTAGTAGTTGATGCGTTTAGTAAGTTTACTTTGATATATCCTACTAAAACGACGAATTCATTTGAAGTAATTCAGCGATTAACGACACAGAGCGAGGTATTTGGTAATCCAAGGCGTATTATTAGCGATAAAGGGGCTGCGTTTACGTCAAACGATTTTAAGCGGTACTGTGAGGATCAGGATATCGAGCGTGTGGAAGTTACGACAGGTGTTCCGCGCGGGAACGGGCAGGTAGAGAGGGTAAATCAAGTGATTATTGCTATGTTGCGAAAGATGAGTGTAAACGATCCCACGAAGTGGTATAAGCACGTTGCCAATATTCAGCGGTGGATTAATTCTAGCCCACATCAGAGCATCGGTGTTACCCCTTTTGAAGCGATGTTTGGGGTACCGATGAGACACGAAGGAGATTTACGACTAGGTGAGCTGATGGAAGAAATTCGAGTGGCCCAGCATCACGATCAACGAGAGCAGACTCGAGCTGGTGCCAGGGTTTCTATCGAGAAAGCCCAAGAAGAACAACGGAGATCGTACGACTTACGAGCGCGGTCGGCTACAACTTACCGCGAAGGCGACCTGGTGGTGATTAAGCGGACGCAGTTCGGGCCCGGAAGGAAGTACGCGGCTGAGTACCTTGGACCATATAAGGTAACCAGTGTTCGTCCTAATGATCGCTATGACGTGGAAAAGATCAATGGCGAAGGGCCAAAAGTGACGTCGACGGCTTCGTCACATATGAAACCCTATCGGTTTTAATGCGGTGAGGATCCTTCGGGGCGAAAGGATCGGTCGAGGAAAGGCCGTGTGAAGTAGGGAAAAGAGATAGCGATATCGTGGCGAGCGCCGAGTGAGCGAAGGAGGGTATTTAAGCGGCGCGCGCTGCTGGGTCGGTAGGTCAGTTGAACGCGAAATGTCGAAGGTGAAGGACGTGCGAATTGGAGAAAAATAAAGCGAACTAACCGAAAGCCACCCATCTTCTTCTTTTGATATTTAACTGATTCTCACATTCACTCACTTTCTAAATTTATTCACTCTTCTAAATTGTTCACAAAAGAGAATTCCAAGAATTAACATCTTAAAATTTGTTATGGTTTGCAACTGACAAATTAGGAATAAAAATATATCTATATATAAATAAAAATAAATAATATTAATACAGCGACTGTACTTACAGTTGCTTGTTAAAAATATTTTCCACAAGCTACAACTATATTTAACATGGTACACCTAACATACCTATTATTAGTCCGGGACGAGATACCGGAACGGAACGATATTAAATTGTACTTTAATTATAGGATAGTTATTATATTCTACACTGGTGGACATAAAAATAGGAAAAAAAATTTGTGTGTTTTTTTTTTGCTTTCACTAGGTGTGTCATCGCCAACAGTTCGAGGCGTACTGAATTTGCAATAGCCAAATTTTGCCTTTTATACTCTCATTTTTGGTGCGCTACTTATCCTGAGTTTTGAGTGCCGGCAGCGTTTTGCGGCAGTATAAAAGGAGAGCCAAACCGTGTTGCGCTTCATTCTTCCATCAGTCATTCTTCCATCAGTCACATTCGACTTGTGACAGCTGAAGTGTGCGGACGTATTTCTTATACCTCCTGCTCTGTAGTCTGTGATTTGTTACCCGGTATTTTTCCTCTTTGTTTCGTGTGCGACCTTGCTGTGAAGTGTTACTTTTAGCCGTTCAATGCAGTCCTTTTCAGGACTAGTTTTACGTGGTTAGGGATAATATCTGTATCACAGTGAAGTGTTTGTTGGTGTGGTGATTCTGTGATTTAAACAGTGATTTGAAATTGAAATAAATAATTGTTTTAAAAGAAATATTTTTACATTGGGCCGACAACATGTCAGACCCTCCCCCCTTAGGGGGGAATTTTCCCCCTCCCGGGACCACTCGTAGAGTGAGACCTATGCCCCCGTGGATGGACAAAGACAATGAGAATGGTGAACTTAAGTATTTGGTGCTTCAAATGGCTAATGATTCTGTCTTGCCCGTAAACCCGTTCATCGTAGGTAAAACCATCAAGGACGCCGTTGGCAGTGATCTAAGTGAGTTTGGCCGTAAAATCGACAGTGGAAAGAAGCTTTTGCTGAAAACTAGGAACCAAAGCCACTTCGAGAAGCTTCAAAAAATTACAAAGTTAATCGATGGAACCCTTGTGAAAGTTGCTCCTCATGTGACCCTCAATAGTGTTCAGTGTGTAATTTTTGCCCCGGATCTAAAAGGATTAAGTGATGAAGATATTCTGGAGAACTTGAGTGACCAAAAAGTAATGAATGTTCGGCGTTTTACGCGTAAAGTGAATGGTGAAATTGTACCAACAAATATTTTTCTGCTTCGAATCAATGCTACCTCCATTCCGGAGTTTATTCGCCTTGGTGCTTTACAAGTAAAAACAAGAGCCTATTACCCGAAACAAATGCAGTGTTTTTAGTGTGGACAGTTTGGACATACACAGATTCACTGTAAACTGTCGCCTACCTGCACTAACTGTGGTACCCCTGCGCATGGAGAGTGCACCGTAGATCCCGTGTGCATAAACTGCAAGGACAACCACAGCACCACGTCTCGTACCTGTCCCCGCTACCTCCAAGAAGAACAGGTCATCATGTACAAGATCGGCAACAACTGTTCTTACGGTGAGGCACGTAAAGTTCTGCTTAATGCTACCCATTCCACAAATTCTAGTCCCATTCAAAACCGCATCACATATGCACAACAGACACACACAGTAGATGAAAAAGACACCCAAATTGAAGAACTCAAGAAAAAGAATGAATCTCTAGAAAAATGATAATTTTGCTTACACAAACAGTAACTAATCTAACAACAAAAATTGAAGATCAGGATAAAACTATGAAAAGAATGTGCAAGAATTTTGAAAAGAGTTTTGAAAAAAAGAAAATAGAATCTCAAATGGAAATTGAAGAGGATGAAAGTGAAGAAGAATTAGACGATTTTAGCACGGAAGAAAGCACGGAAGAAAGCACTGAAGAAGAAACTGAAGAAGATAATGAAGACGAAAAAGTAGAAAAAGTAAAACATGTAAAACAAAATGACGCAGACGAACAAAATAACACCACTAACAAACGGAAACGTTCCCACCAAAAGAACACCCCCTCCTCGGAAGAGGAATCCCAACCCCGAAAAATCATACCCATCTCTCCCTCATCCCAATCCCCCAACCCTCCCATATCCAATCCTTCTCCCTCTGTTGCCTCTAAAAAAACTCTTAGGTCTAACACGAAATCTGTAGATTAGTTTATAATTTCAATATTAACAATATCCTTCTGATTATAAGCATTAACTTTTATCCATTTTTCCTTTACTACATAATTCAATTCATCATATCAATCGAATAACTATTCATCCATATTTGCATTATCCTGGAATATCAGAAGCATGAACCAAAATATAGAAGAACTAAAACTACTAATCAATAGACACGATCCAACAATAATCACCCTTCAAGAAGTAATGACAGTTCCCTCTCTCCTCAGCTCTCCTCTTAATAGATACAATTGGTACACTAACATACACCCAACCATACCTCATCATAGTGTAGCTGTAGGCATTTTAAAACACATTCCATCAAATAGAATAGCTATATCCACTAATCTTCCCGCAGTAGTTGTAGAAATTTCTTCTCCCGTACAATGCTCCATAGTATGTTTATATCTTTCTCATTCAATCAACCCTTTTACAATAATTTCCGATCTCGCTAGTACCTTTCAGCAAATTAATAATAATTTAATTGTTTTAGGGGATTTTAATGCCCAACATACCACCTGGGGATGCTCGACCTCATGTAACAGAGGGAACAGCATTGCTTGTGTTTTTGAAACAATTGGTCTGGAAGTAATTTCAAACCAATCCGCTACACGTATTTCTCCCATAAACGGCAAAGGCTCCATACTTGACTACTGCGCTGTGTCATCTTCTATGGCACAGCAGTTCACAGTTACAGTTTCTAATGACACTCATGGCAGTGATCATTTTCCACTTTTAATCCACAGTAGTTTAAATCCCCAGCGGCCTCTTCTCCGCCCCAGGTGGAAATATGAGGAGGCCAATTGGGCAGCATATCAAAGAGAAATAATATTCAATCTTCCACTTGATGAAAATCCCCCTCTCTCTCGCTTTACTGCATGCATTGAATACGCTGCTTCTCGGAGTATTCCCCGTACAACTGGAAAACCTGGAAAAAGATGTGAGCCATGGTGGAACGCAACAGTTGCTGCAGCTATTAAAGCTCGCAGAGCTACTTTGCGTAAATTCCGCCGAGCTAGCAAAAATCCAGATAATTTTTTCACACCAATTTTTGCTGAGGAATTTCGTACAGCCAATCGACTTGCCAAGGAAGCAGTTCGTCTTGCCAAAAAGAATTACTGGGATAATTTCATTAATGAAATTAATCCTCAGTTATCTAGCAAGGAAGTGTGGAGGCGAGTCGGTTGTTTGAATGGTAAAAATCAACAAAGCTCCATAATAGTTCTCAAAACCCAGGACACTATCATTGCCCCTGCTGAAGTACCTGAAGCCTTTGCCATCCACTTTTCTGATGTTTCTGCCACACACAATTATCCGAGTAATTTTCAAACCCATAAACTTAACACTGAATCTGTTCCAATTTCTTTCCCTGATGCCACTGAACATAGATACAATAGTCTTTTCACATTAACTGAACTCCATTGGGCACTAAGGAAATGTAAAGGCAGATCTGCTGGTCCCGATAACATAGGATATCCCTTACTGCAAAACCTTCCTGTAGAATCTAAATCCACCCTTCTTAACATTTACAATAGTATTTGGTCTTCTGGTAATATTCCTAATGATTGGAAAAGTAGTTTAACTATCCCCATACCCAAACCTAACAAACCTAACCACAACGTTGATAGCTACCGTCCAATCTCCCTCCTTAGCTGCATGGGTAAAGTTTTAGAACGCATGGTTAATCGCCGCCTCTCGCAAGAATTAGAAGACAGAAACCTGCTTAGCTCTGACCAACACGCTTTTCGGAGCGGGTTGGGCACGGAAAACATATTTTGCCAAATTAGATGATACTATTCAAAAATCAATAGACCAGGATCATCACATAGACTTTGCCATCATAGATATTTCCAAAGCTTTTGATCGCACTTGGCGCCATTCCATTCTTTCTCAACTAGCTTTTTGGGGCTTTGGTGGCCGGCTCACTAATTTCATAGACAATTTTTTTACAGACAGATCATTTAGAGTCCTAATCGGTAATAGTGTTTCTAATCCATATCCTCTAGAAAACGGTGTCCCTCAGGGCGCCATCCTTTCTCCTACACTTTTCCTTATCAGTATAGAATCTCTGTTTTGCTCCATTCCATATGAAATCAAACCTTTTGTCTATGCCGATGATATCATTCTGGTCTCTTCATCGAGATCTGTTAGCACGTCTCGTCAGCTTCTCCAAAAAGGAGTTGACAAGATAAGGCAATGGTCTCGGTGGACAGGTCATGAAATATCCCATTCCAAATCTCAAATCCTTCATATCTGCAAAATGGGCTTTCATCGCAAACTACCAATCAAACTTCACAACCACATCATACCAAATGTAAACTCAGCGAAAATATTAGGTGTTACATTTGACACAAAACTTACTTTCATTCCCCACTCCAACCGGATAAGAAAAGAAGCAAAAACCAGACTGAACCTCTTTAGGATGTTAGGAGCTGGACAACATCGTGCATCACGTCTAACACTTCTGCAGATCCTCAATAGCTGGCTGCTTCCCAAAATTCTCTACGGTATTGAGATTGTCTCTCGGCAACGAGAAAACTTTGAGAAGCGTATTGCTCCCATATACCATACAGCCATCCGCCTTTCAACTGGAGCCTTCTGCACCAGTCCAATCCTCTCTCTACTTTGTGAGAGCGGACTTCTTCCTTTTGATTACATTATCACCAACAGATTAACAGCAGCAGCAGGACGCATCCTAGAGAAGGACATCAAAGCCGAATCATTTATCAACAGAGTCAATGCACAATTTCATGCCCTTACCAACAACCAGCTTCCCCATATCAGCAAGCTTACCGGACGCGGAGGACGCCCTTGGTATCGTCAACCGCCTACAATAGACTGGTCTTTAAAAGATAAACTACGTGCAGGAAATTGCAGCCATATCGCCGGCCATCATTTTACCAGTCTCATCCAAAGCAAATACCAGAATCACCATCATATCTTTACCGACGGCTCTGTCCTCAACGAATCCGCCGGTTTCGGTATTTTCTCCTCCAACAACAGTTGTGCCATCAAACTACCAGACCATACCTCTATATTCTCAGCTGAAGCAATAGCCATGATAGTCGCCGCGCAAGAAGGTATTTGCCTTAATAAACCAAATATTATTTTCACCGACAGTGCCAGTGTTTTAGCCGCCCTAGAACATGGTAACATCCGAGATCCGCACATCCAACTATTAGATCAACTAGATAACTCCCCGGTTATAACATTCTGCTGGATACCTGGTCACTCGGGTATCAGCGGAAACGAGAAAAGCTGACCAACTTGCAAACCAGGGTCGGCTCCGTCCTCCAGAAAACAACACAACCATAGCCCGCAGAGACTTCAACAAATGGAGCAAAACAATAGTTGACGAAAAATGGAACCTCACCTGGCACCGGAAACAAAATTCTATTCTTCGAACCATCAAACCATCAGCAACAGCCTGGAAAGACACACACTCCAGCCAGAACCAACGAGTGCTATCACGCCTCAGGATTGGACACACCCGGCTTACACATTCCTATCTCCTAGAAAAGTCCAGTCCACCGTTATGCAGCTTTTGTGGCGTAAACATTACTGTTCGTCATATTCTCACCGATTGCCATGGATACACCACCGAACGCGCCTTATGCCATCTTGACACCAGCATAGACATCATCCTATCACCCGACCCCAAATGTCAGCGAAAACTCCTCAAATTCCTCCGTATGACAAATCTTTATGAAGAAATTTAGTTTATCAGAGTAATATGTGTCGTAAATTAATATTGATCTTAAATTGATAATTTAATAAATTGATCTTCCTTTTAGTTTTAAGCTTAGTTTTAAGGTAACCGAGCAAACTCGGATTAAGGTTTACACAGGGAGGAAATGCCCTGGGTAAGAAGATTGTTAGGTTTAAGTAGTTTACGAAGAGGCGAATGAAGCCGAAAGGCTCAAAGTCTCTATAAAAATCAATAAAAAAAAAAAAAAATTCTTCCATCAGTGGTCAAGGTGAAAGGTTGCTATTTAAAAATTCCACAAAATCATCATCGCGGTCGCGGAAAACACTGCACACCAGAGGAGCGAAAACACATTCAGGGGCTATATCGTGAGAACGTGCCGATCAAGACAATCTGCAAGGCGTTCGGCCGTTCGCGGACGTTTGTGGACAACGCCATTCGTAGCGAGGCTACGGGTAAATCGACAGGTCGTCCGCGAAAAACAACGGCCGACGTTGACGCGCAGATTGTTGAGATAATCAAGGCGGATCCTTTCAAAACTTGCGCTCAAATCAAGCAGGAGCTTGGTTTGCAAGTTTCGGCGAAAACGGTGTCTCGCCGTTTACACGCCGCTGGGTTCTGTGCCCGGAGACCGCGGAAGGTTCGTAAGCTGCTGCCGCACCACGTAGAAGCGCGCATTCGGTTTGCCGAAGAACATTTAGCTGCATCCATCTTTTGGTGGAGCAAAATCATTTTTTCGGATGAGTCCAGAATCAATCTGGATGGTTCGGACGGCATTAAATACGTCTGGCGCCTTCCTAATCAGGCGTATCATCCGAAAAATACGATAAAAACCCGAAGTCACGGAGGCGGCCACGTAATGGTGTGGGGTTGCTTCTCCTGGCACGGCCCGGGTCCTTTGTTCCGTATCAACGGGACACTGAACTCGGAAGGGTATAGAAAAATACTTAGTCGTAAGATGTTGCCATACGCCCGACAAAAATTCGGAGACGAAGAGCATTACATCTTTCAGCATGATAACGACTCTAAGCACACATCGCGAACAGTTAAATGTTATTTGGCAAACCAGGATATGCAAGTTCTACCGTGGCCTGCCTTGAGTCCTGACCTCAACCCGATTGAAAATCTCTGGTCAACTCTCAAGCGTCAGCTTACGAACCAGCCTGCACGTTCAGCCGATGATTTATGGACACGCTGCGAGGTTATGTGGGAAAACATACCCAGTAGCGAATGCCGTAAGCTCATCGGCGATATGGCCAAACGCTGTCAGGAAGTGATAGCGAATAACGGTCACCACATTGACCGTTAGAATGTGTTTTCGCTCTGTGGAACACCGCAACACCTCCTCCCAAAAACCACTTAAACAGTCCTTTTCAGGGCTACCAAATATTTCTGACAAGAACTATGTCTTTCGGTCACAGAAAAAAGTTCCTATTTTTATGTCCACCAGTGTATCTGAAGGAATCTTTTATACAGGTACAGTATCGGACATTAAGATAGAACCCTGGTGTTTTCAACGCACCGTGCACTTGTTTTGCCACGTTGCCACGTGTGTGTGTGTGTGTGTGTGTGTGTGTGTGTGTGTGTGTGTGTGTGTGTGTGTGTGTGTGTGTGTGTGTGTGCGGGTTTTTGTCTGAAGAAACGTAGCTTGACATGATTTCATATTGCGTTGAAAGCGTTCTGTTTATGTGTGTTATCATGTGAAACAGCGTGTGTTTACACTTGGATAAAAGCTAAAGTTTGCATCGACAGCAGCGCTTGTTCCTCGGACGAGAACGCAGGTGTGCTGTTTCATGAATCTGAATACGACACCGGTGCGAAATGAAAACGCGCACAATAGCAATGAACTCGGCATTCCCTCACAGGTGTTTCACCAGTGCACGCCATTGAAAGGCATGCGTGCATCTTTGCGTTGAACGTTGTGTGCGCATGGGAAACTTTGTGTGTGCATTGAGCAAGAGCGTAGGTGTTCTTTTCAATGGGCGTTTTGTTTCATGAGCGCGGCAGTATTCTGTTCTGGTTTTGAATGGGTAGATGCTCACTCGCTTACTCATTGATAGTTTTTATCAATACGCTTTTTTGCTGCTCTACAACAATGTGATTCATCGCGTATAAAAGCAGAACGCAGGCAGTGCACGGCATCAGTCGTGTCCAAGTTTTTAACCAGTGTGTTCTTGACGGTCTAAGCAAGCAATTTTAGTAACAATGGGTCGAGGTAAACATTGTACCGATTATCAGCGCCATATCATTAAGCGTGAACGTCACTCAGACGCGAAAGTCACTCAGACGTCCTCGGAAGACCACGACGGAGGAAGACCGTAAGAAACGTATCGAAGAAACATCCGTTTAGCTCGGCACCAGAGATCCGAGGCAGACTGAAATTGGCGGTGACGCCGAGAACAGTTCAGCGAAGATTGGTCAGTGCCGGGCTACTCGCGCGAGTGCCACGCAAAGTGCCCAATTTAACACCTGCGCATAAAAACGCACGGGTGTTATTTGCAATTGAGCACATGTTCTTCGATGAGGAGGATTGGCGCAGGGTTTTGTGGTCAGACGAGTCGAAATTCAATCGACAGGGGTCGGACGGACGCAGGTTGGTTCGGCGCCCTGTTAATTGTGCTCTTGTTCCGAAGTACTGCTTCAAAACTTTCAAGCATGGCGGTGGTAGTCTCATGGTGTGGGGATGGTTCTTCTACTATGGGATGGGTCCGTTGGTTCGAATCCACGGTAATTTAAATCGTTTTGGCTATCGAGACATTCTTGATACTCATTTGCTATCGCATGCTAGGAAGAACCTTCCTCGGTCTTGGATGTTTATGCAAGACAACGATTCTAAGCATACTTCCGGGACTGTCCAAACTTGGCTTGCTGACAACAATGTCAAAACAATGAAGTGGCCTGCCCTTAGCCCGGATCTCAATCCCATTGAGAACCTCTGGGCAATTTTCAAGAAGAGGCGGGGTAAAAAAATACCGGAAGATCTGGATCACCTCTTCGATCACATGCAAGAGGTGTGGAGCAAAATTCCACCTGAAACGATCTAGAATCTGGTGATGTCGATGCGTCAACGCATGATAAATGTCATCGTGGGCGACGACAATAAGATCAAAAACTGAGCTTATTGCATTTTTGAATAGGGATCATTCTGTCCGATACTGTACATGCTGTATGTATAGACATACGGACATATATACACGGGTATACGGCGTACACGTATATATATGCGGGCGGGCGCTTATATGCCCACACGTTGATACATAAACCAGATTAATACATACTGAATTTTAATGTACTTCCTGGATATTATGAAAGTGGCGAGTAAAGACAGCTATTTACAGTTAACAAAGTCCCCTGAATAGACAACCGCTATAAATAATGACCAGTTGTGCTCAGTCGAGAAGGGAATCGACAACGAAGGCTTTATTGTCGGATATGTCGCAGGCGTTCCTGTGAATTTCATGATTAATTCCGGAGCGGACGTGAACACAGTAGCTGAAGATATTTATGAAGAGTTAAGAGGAAGTGACCCTAGAACGAACCCGATCTACAATATAAAAGATGGAACCGATCGGACATTGAAAGCTTACGGGGTACAGAAGGAAATTCCCGTGGTTGCTTCCTTCGTAGCCGAGTTCTACATATCTGAAGAATGCCCAAGATCTTTAGAAAAATTCTACGTTATTGCAAAAGCAAAGGCTTTGCTTAGTAGAAGTACAGCAATTAGATATAGCGTGCTGCAATTGGGCTTGAACGTGCCAGTAAAATGTGGCGCATAAGAAATCTATAATCGGTTGTTACCTTGAGAAATACTGGCGATATCAATGTCGGGAGAGTTCCCAAAATTCAACG